>NC_091187.1:39344752-39422252 GCF_040958095.1 Procambarus clarkii | reverse complement strand
ATGTCGTACCTAGTAGCCAGAATGCACTTTTCAGCCTACTATGCAAGGCCCGATTTGCCTAATAAGCCAAGTTTTCATTAATTAATATATTTTCTCTATTTTTTTTCTAATGAAATGATAAAGCTATCCATTTCATTATGTATGAGGTCAATTCTTTTTTTATTGGAGTTAAAATTAATATAGATATATGACCGAACCTAACCAACCCTACCTAAACTATCTTTATAGGTTAGGTTAGGTAGCTGAAAATGTTAGGTTAGGTAGTCGAAAAAACATTAATTCATGAAAACTTGGCTTATTAGGAAAACCGGGCCTTGTATAGTAGGCTGAGATGTGCGTTCTGGCTACTAGGTACGACACACACACACACACTATATATATATATATATATATATATATATATATATATATATATATATATATATATATATATATATATATATATATATATATATATATATATATATATGTCGTACCTAGTAGCCAGAACTCGCTTCTCAGCCTACTATGCAAGGCCCGATTTGCCTAATAAGCCAAGTTTTCATGAATTAATTGTTTTTCGACTACCTAACCTACCTAACCTAACCTAACTTTCTCTACTACCTAACCTAACCTAACCTATAAAGATAGGTTAGGTTAGGTTAGGTAGGGTTGGTTAGGTTCGGTCATATATCTACGTTAATTTTAACTCCAATAAAAAAACATTAACCTCATACATAATGAAATGGGTAGCTTTATCATTTCATAAGAAAAAAATTATAGAAAATATATTAATTCAGGAAAACTTGGCTTATTAGGCAAATTTGGCCTTGCATAGTAGGCTGAGAAGTGCGTTCTGGCTACTAGGTACGACATATATATATATATATATATATATATATATATATATATATATATATATATATCGGACAATTAGGAAAAAAAAAAAAAAAATTTAAATTATTTTACCTTGTACCTAGATCCACCAGGCCTGTTTGGTCTATGTTTCAGTACTTGAGAAATCTGGAAGGTCACATCCTCCTCCTCAACTTGTGGATGTGCGTTGATAGATGATTCTGTAAAATTAAGTTATTTATATAATAATAAATTCAGTATAACAATAATATTCTGTAAAATTAAAAGTAATTTATACATCAATCAGATAAAACTCTCCAGAGATGGTGATACACAACATATAAAGGACAAGCTTCAGAACAAAATATGCATTTAGGAATAAGGTTTTGTACATGTAGGTAGCACATGAGAAAATAAGTGGAAGGTGATCAAGTTTATATTAACATGTTAATGGCTTTGTTAAGGCTTTGCAAGAATGAAAAAATATTAATAATATAATATCACCTACCAATTAATTGTACATCATTTATAAGTCAATTATTTGCATTATTATTATTCAATACTAATGATATAAAAATGCATTTTTTGAAATTTTGAAATTGAAATTTTGAAAATTTTGAAATTGTTCACAATTTTTGTTACACCAAAGTTGGAGTATGCAGCAGTTGTATGGTGCCCATATCTTAGAAAGCATATCAACAAACTGGAAACGGTGCAGAGACATGCCACTAAGTGGCCTTAACTAAATGCCATTAAATATGCCAAATATACTACATAAATATACATACTACACATGCACAATAATTGTCCTGGGACCTCTGATATTCCTAATATAATATATAGGGCCATCAACACACCTCCAGCTAGGGCCACCAACACACCTCCAGGGCCATCAACACGCCTCCAGGGCCATCAACACAACACCACCATCAACACACCTCCAGGGCCATCAACACAACACCACCATCAACACACCTCCAGGGCCATCAACACAACACCACCATCAACACACCTCCAGGGCCATCAACACAACACCACCATCAACACACCTCCAGGGCCATCAACACAACACCACCATCAACACACCTCCAGGGCCATCAACACAACACCACCATCAACACACCTCCAGGGCCATCAACACAACACCACCATCAACACACCTCCAGGGCCATCAACACAACACCACCATCAACACACCATCCAGCCAGGGCCATCAACACGCCTCCAGGCCATCAACACGCCTCCAGGGCCATCAACACACCATCCAGCCTACCACCACAAGCTTATATATATACTACACATGTCTAAGAGCAAATAAAAGAAAACAGTTACCTTAACTATTGAAGATGCAGCAGGATTTTGTGGATAAGCCAGCAGCCGTCCCTCTCGACACGGTTTTAAAATGGCGGCGACTACCACAACATGCAACGAGCCTAAAGAATGTCCAGCGCTAGCATTATCTAAACGCTATTATATATTATCAAGCAATACGGAAATCTAAAATAAAAAAAATGATACAAATAATTGTATTAAATATTTATTTGCAATTACAATACCTCGGGAATATATTTTTGCGTTAGCAAAACATATTAAGTTCGTATTTAGTTTAACTCATTTAAATTCTTTACAAATAATAACCTGATTTTACCTGATGGCCATTAACATTAATGTTTTATGTTGATACATTTCATACCCTTATTATTTCAATATCTTTCTTTATTATGCACCCCATACCCATCCCGTGGGCGGTGGTGTAAAGGATTACAGAGGCACATAATGGGTTCAGGAACTGAACTCTCTAGTTTGTTTAGCTAAGCAAATAACAATTTTTGACGCTAGTTACAAAATTATTAATGTTATATATACATGTACACACTCTCATACATACATGTACATATATATATATATATATATACGTATACATATATACATACACATGCATATTTATAATCACCCACACAAATACACACATCAATAATCTCTGTGTCACTTATTTTATACATGTTCTTGTAGAACATTCTATTGCGAACACATTGGGCGCTGCCCAATAAACTCGCCCCTCGGGGCAAAATTATTTTTTTTTTTTTAATCTTGGTGGAACATAAAATGGCCGCCTGTGTTTATGCTGTCGTCAGATGGCGCTGTGACGTCACAGATGAGGGAAGCACGTACTGCGCATTAATGCCTCGATCCCTCGTTATTTATTTATTTTATTTATTTATATATATACAAGAACGTACATTGGGGGGTTAAGACACAACATAGAGCTTAAGTTAGAATTATAATCTTGTAAAACCACTAGCTTGCATATATAGAGTTTCGGGCAAGTCCTTAAACTAATCTTTGAGCAAATTCTTAAACAGAGTTTTAGAGAAATAATTAAATGTAAAATTGATAAAAAGTGTTTAACAGGTACATTACAGCTTTACTTTACAAGTACAGATGATTTTAAGTAGGATAATTACAGTAAAATTGTCAAAAAATTGTTTACAGGTACGATGCAAGAATTTGACACAAAAGCAGATCAGAACAATACACAATAATGAACAAGGAATCCTAAGTACAATTAGGAAAACATCTCAGGGTTATACATTGGATTACTGAAGCACAATATGAGGATCATTACAAATAGTAATGCAGTAGAATATGCACTCATATTCTATTATTAAGTTAATATTAAGTTCCTTCCTCATGTTAAGTATCTTTGTGGTACTAGGGACATCCAAGGATTATCTTCAAGGCTTCGTTCTGCAAGTTTTCAAGCCCTTTAAGCTTTCTTTCAGTCATCAAGGCAAGCAGAGATGCAACATAATCCACTAGCTCCTTTATGAACTGGCGTTACTCTTGCGTTTTTAAGGATATCAGGGAATGTATGACACTCAAGGGATTTGTTGAACAGCAGAGCTATAGGTGGTGCAAGGGCATATGGGAGGCGCTCTTGTATACAATGGATGGGATTTCACTGATGTTCCCAGCTTTGGTTTTTAGTGAATGTATGATGGACACAACATCTGACGGGCTGACTGGTGAGAGGAGAAGAGAGTTTGGATAGCTGCCTGAGAGATATGTGTTGATATGTGTCTGAGTCTGTGGGATTTTACTTGCAAGGTTAGCACCAATCGATGAAAAGAAGCTATTAAATTCATTCGCCATTTCTAAGTCAGATGACAGTGTAAGGCCATCCTTAGAGAGTGTTATCTGGTTGTGGGAGTGTTGTTTAGTTCCCAGGATGTTAGAGATGGTATTCCATGTGCTTTTCATGTTGCCTTTTGCTTCTTTGAATCTAGTCTCATAATATGAAAGTTTTGCTTTTCTTATGATACTGGTAAGCACTGACGAGTACCTTTTAACTACTTCCATTGGAATTAGGCCACTCCTAAATTTCTTTTCGTATTCATGTTTTTTGTTGATTGATTTAATTATGCCACTTGTGAGCCACGGGTTATTTTTTCTTTTATCAGTTACTTGTTTGGTAAGGAGGGGACAGTGAGTGTTGTAGAGGCTTAGAGTTTTGTAGAGAAAGAGGTTAGTTGATGAGTTTATATCCTGTGAATTATTAAATTCAGATTCCCAGTTAATATTGTGAAGTGCATTAGAGAGATTGCCTAAAGCTGATTCACTATGTAGCCTGAATGAAAGTTTTTTGGTTTCTGGTGGTGATGTGTCAATGTTTGCTATGAGGAAAGTAGGATAGTGGTCAGTTGTTCTGTCATAAATTACCCCAGATGTAAGGGGAGCTGTTATATTAGTCCAAAGGTGATCCAGGGTAGTGGCAGATGTTTGAGTGACTCGGGTGGGCTTGGTGATTGTGGGGATTAGCATACAGGAGTGCATGCTGTTACGGAAATAGTCAACTTGAGGGTTGTTTTCAACATTCAATAAAGAAATTCTGGAGGGCTTCTGTGCAAGGGTTAGGATGAGCTAGCCTAAGCATTTTTATACCAATTTGACAGTTATTTTCAGTAACACGATAAACAACGCTCGGAATATTAAGTTCCTTTCTCATATTAAGTATCTTTGTGGTACGAGGGCACCCAAGGATTATCCTCACGGCTTCGTTCTGCAATTTTTCAAACCCTCCAAGCTTTCTTTCAGGATGCCTTAAAGTTAGTTTAGTTCATTTATTATGCATCCCATACCCATCTTGTGGGCGGTAGTGGAAAGGGTTGCAGAGGCACATAATGGGCTCAGGGACTGAACCCCACAATTCATTTAGCTAAGCAAGTTACAATCTTGATGAGCTAGTTACAAAATTCAGTATAAGTCGTCACATCAACAATGGGTTCGAGATCGATCACAAGTACAGTTTCTAAATTAAGCAACTGACATATGTGGAGAGCTAGTGTCACAATTGATATGTTTGTCCTGCACACCGCCCCCCATCCAGTGGGCAGCGGTGGATAGGTTACAATCACTTTGTTACTACTTACAGTTAGCAAACTGGGGATATTTGGCTAAAATTTCTGGTACCAGATAATTTTGAATGAAATATTGACACATCGTTGGTACATTGGTTATAAACTTGTCTCTGAATTCACTATCACATAGTGACGGAGGGTGTGCGAATAATTTTGTTGACAGTTAACATTTGGTCAGGTCTACATCGGCAGATAATGAGAATTCCCAGAAATACTTGTAACCGAGTCTAAGCCGAGCAGTAGTAACATCTAGAAGTCTGCTGATTTTATTGGATGAACCATAGATGTGTCGCTCCTCTTGCATAATAGTATTGAACGAAAGTTAATCTCCCCAAACAATTTCGCGTTTTGAGCAAGTTACCCCTCCACTCTCTCCATTTTTTTTTGGACATTCCCTGGTAGTGTGCGGAAATACTGAAAAGTGTATACTCTTTTCAACTTTGTCACCTTAATTCTCGTCCTATGTCTTTCATTTTGGTATCAATGCGTTCGCAATAGAATTCCCAACAGAACTATGTGCATATAATGTCAAAGACAGCAGCGCGCTCCACCCGCCGACAAGATGAATGTAGGCCAAGGGTACCAGAAAAAGAAAGCTGAGCGTGATAATACTGAAAAGTGTATACCCTTTTCAACTTTGTTACCTCAATTCTCATCCTAGGTTTTTCAATTTAGCATCAATGTGTTCGCAATAGAATTCTCTACAGGACTAAAGGCATATAAACTCCAAAAGCCCGGCTTACCATCCGCAACAAACAGAGAAAGCGAGAGCGTGTTACCAGGGAGCGCACAAGAGCGATAAAATGTATACACTCTTTTCATTCTGGTCACCTCAATTGTCATCCTAGGTCTTTCATTTTGGTATCAATGTGTTCGCAATAGAATTTCCAACCGGAATTTATGCATGAAATGTCAAAAACAGCAGCGTGCTCCACCCGCTGACGTGATGAAAGCACGGCGGACCATCCACACAAAACAGAGAAAGTGAGAGAAAGTAACCTGGGAGCACTCTAGTGCAATGTAATGTGAACACACTTTTCACTTTGGTTACCTCAATTCTCGTCATATGTCTTTCATTTTGGTATCAATGTGTTCGCAATTGTATCTGCTGGCATTTTACCCTTTGCTTGGATCTGAAGGGTTTTAGGCTCACCACGATGCAATCTGATAGATTGTATATACACGTGTATATACACGTGTATATACCTATCTTCAAGCAGCAATTCACTCATTCAAACCGACTTATAATGGTTATCCATATATAAATGGTAATCTTTGTTCTACCTGTTAACCTGTCATATGAAGAAAGATTGTCAAAGCTTATATTACATTCTCTAGAAAAGCAAAGAATTAGGAGTGATATATGGTAGAGGTGCACAATGGGATGAATGGACATAACAAAGGGGACATTAATGGGGTATTAAAAGTAGCAACACAAGACAGAACTCGAAACAAAGTGTAAAAATTGGAAAAATTTAGATTTAGGAAAGAACTGTATGAGTAAATACACTGGGTTTGTACCTTAAGGTTCATGTATGCAATATTACAGAGTTCCAGTTAACTCCCATGCATGCAATTAATTTATGTTATGTTTATGTTTTTTATGTTAAAATGTTTTTGTTGATTTGTTTGTATATTTTCATAAGTAAAGCATGCTTACCGTCTAATCCAAGTTTTATGATAACTTTACAATGTTTAAAACATAAAGTTCAATATATATTCTGGTTTTCACACAGGAATTATACGTTAATATAACATCATAATAACGTAATGATGTCGTGTAAATAACGTTATACTGACGTCATATAAATGTTATATTTATGTTATAAGAACGTAAATTGGATAGCTTTACAGAAAGTAAACAAAAAAAACTAAATGTTGACTGAAAATTATTTATTCTTAAATATAAAGCATGAAAACATTATAATACCATAGCATTTACTATTATTTTTAAATTTTTACATAAATCTTAAAAAACTGTGTCATAAGAATATATGTTTTTAGTTATATCCTTTGGTTTTAAGAATGTCAGATATACGTATTTATGTCAAAAGTTACAGTATTACCTTTGTGGAACCATTTAAAAACGTCCACAAACGTTCTGTGTTTGCTGGGCTGTAACCAACGTAAAAGGTTTAGAAAAATCTGGGTACCTAAGGACAGGTGATGAAATCAAGGCTGCTTTGAGTTTTTTGAATGACTGATCCTGGGCCTCTCCCCAAACAAAGGGTTCATCTTTTCTTTGCAACTTGTAAAGCAGAGCGGCTATAATAGAGAATCCAGCAATAAATGAACGATAAAATCCTACAAGACCTGTGAACTGTCTTACGGCTTCTGCAGTACGAGGTGTTGGAAAATCACGGGCAGCAATAATTTTTGATTCATTCAATGTAATACCTGAAGGTGTAACTGTATGACCTAGGAAATTAATCTTTTGCTTTAAAAATGAACATTTTGCAAGCTTTATTTTTAAATTAGCTTCAGCGAGCTTTGCAAGTACTTTTTCAAGGTTCTGGAAATGAGTCTGAACATCTTGCGACATGATTATGAGATCATCAAGGTAAACTAGAAGCGTACTTCCTATCAATCTACGAAATAGATTTGTCATGAGCCGTGAAAAGGTTATTGGACTACTACGCAAACCAAACGGCATTCTTTTGAAATGAAAATGACCATTGGGAGTACTAAAGGCTGTCAATTGTTTACTTTCCTCATCAAGGGGGATTTGCCAGAATCCCTGCAACAAATCTAACGTTGAGAATACTTTGTTTCGACCAATACTTTGCAATAAATCATTTAGAACTGGAAGTGGGAAACGATCAGGTATTGTTACTCTGTTAAGCTTGTGATAATCGATTACAGGTCTCCAAGTCCCATCTCGCTTTGGTACAAGAATCAATGGAGCGTTCCATGGCGAATTACTCGATTCAATTACGTCACTCTGTAACATTTCTTCTACAAGTCTATCTGCTTCTGCTCTCTGAGAATGGGGAAGACGGTAAGCTGGTACATAAATAGGCGTAGTTCCTTGTTCAAGGGGAATTTTATGTGTAATAAGAGGAGTGAGACCTAATTTTTCTCCTGGTAGAGCAACAACAGCTCTATTCCTGTTCAAAATTTCCAAAAGCTGAGCCACAGAGTCTGGAAAATCAGTAGGACTGAGGTGTTGCACTTGCACCTCTGGCTGAGATCCCTGTTCTCCTGGTGTGAGTGTACAAACAGTATGATCCATGGAGACATCATCCACAACTCGCACCGGTAACGAGTAATGGGCAAAATCTACAACATGGGTACCAGACTGGAGATGGATATCGGCATTACTTGTGTTTGCGATAAATAATGTGACAGTACCATCCTGCACTGTGTGCCAGGAGGGTTCAACAAATGTACCATTCACTTTACATGTTTCACTTTCCGCAATCACATCCGACAACTCAGGCACTCCCTGAACCTTAACTCTTATTCTGGTGAGAGAATGAGGGTGTAGCACAGTGTCAGTAGCCATGGAACCACTGACTTCAGAGATGGAAGCTGCCAGGCGAGCGAGACAACGAGAATCCGTTAGGGCGTCCCCTTCCAGAAAGTCCCGATACTCATTCTCCTTAACAACTGCACAACTACTATGCTTCAATCGAGTGCCTGTTTTCTCGGGTATGCTACCACGACAATGATCTGACAACCCTACGCTAGCAAGGCGGGCGTCAACAAAATTAACGTAATCTGATTGAAGGTTGAACTCGTGGCCCTGTCGATACATGCTACACAAGGGTATGACATGGTCTTTGATACTTATGTTCCAATGATGGGGAAACAGTGCAATATTTTCATCAATCATGGTGTGCAGACCTAAGAGAATGTCTCCAGGAAAATGAATAATATCAACAACTAAACATGTTATAGACAATGCGACATCATTGAACTTGAGTGGGAGGTCAATTTCACCCTGAACTTTTACTTTATTTCCTGAAATACCACTTAGAAAAGGTATGTGTGACTGTTTTAAAATAGTAGGGTGCTTACTCTCAATGTCTTTAAGAGCCGAGGGCTTGACAATATTAATTTTTGCACCTGAGTCAAGAAAAACTTTTAAAACTCTACCATGTACAATGGCTGAGACAAGGGGACCATCACTTGAGACTGGACAAGTTACTACTTTTGACTTATGTTGTCTGGGATATCTGCGTCTTGTTTGTGTCAAATTTACTGTGGATCCGTCAACATCTACAACTGGTCTAGAGTCAGTGTCCTCCTCTGTCAAGTGTCCAAATCTATTTTGGGTAGCTACTGAATACACAGGGAGGGCACTAGGATTGGCTAGCTTGAATTGGTTAGCGGATGGCCTTGGGGGTTTCCCGACGACATGGAGTGAACATTCTGAGCTCCAGCATTCTGTGACTGAGCATTATAATTTGAAGTTGCATTATAGCTGGGCTGGGAGTTGTAATTACGAGAGTTCTGATAATGTCTTGGATGCTGTGAGCCTCGCCAAGACTGACCATGGGAGTTACGAGGTGGAGATGTCCTTTGCCTAGCTCTACAATCCGCAGTGTGGTGACCAACTTGTTTATGGTACGTGCAATATGGAAGCCTAGAATGATTAGATTGACGAGGGGGCCGAGAGAATTGTCTAGGAGGTGATGATCTAGGGGCGGACCAACAGTCCCTTGCAAGGTGGTTACTCTTACCACAATGCCAACATGAGGGAGTGGATGGTTGTGGACTATGGCGTTTCGGCAATTTATGAGGCGGCGAATTTGACTGGGGGCTACGAGCATGGGTACACTTCTGCGACCAAGAGTTTTGAGAGTTTGTGGGAGGATGCTGAGAGCTTGTTACTACATTTACAGCATCAGAGGGTGGCAACAGTTGAGCACTTCGGGGAGCTAGTTTATCTGCGCCATTGTTAATAGCCTCAAACACTTCACCAATTTCATGTTTAACACCAAAATTTTGTTGCTCAACGATTGGTTTTGTATGCTCGGGGGCAAAATGCATTAAAGTACCAAATGCTATCATTTTGGCCATAGCCTCAGGGGACAGATTATTGTCTTTATCTAACCAAGTTGAATTATTCATAGCAGAAACTAAGGCATACAGATACTGATCGAGACGGCTAGTAAACGCATTAAACGATTCACCAGGCTGCATGGTGGCATTGGCAATTTTCTTGACTAACCTATATGGGTCAAGGTCTCCTTTATTAACAAAGCGACGGCGAAAGAAATCCTTAAATTCAGGCCAAGACTGGAGGCTAACAATGGCTTTCTCATCAACAACAAAACGTGCATCACCTTTGGTTGTGTCCACGGCTGACCGTGCAATTGCTAAGTATTCGGCATCAGTAGGCTTAGAAAAACGTGCAACTGTTTTCGCTTCAACCTTACTAAACCATGATTCTAATAAACGCGATTCCCCAGCAAAAAGAGGAATAGCCATTTCCTGAGCTGATCTCTGGCCATTGGGACGAGCAACTGTTCCCATTGATTCTGAAGGGGTTTCAACAGTGGTAGGCATTGTCACAGCCGTGGAAGTAATATTTGAACGCAGATTATAATTAAGTGCACCTGGCATCAGAAATAGTATACACAAAAATAAACACACAAAAAAAATATCAACTTGGCTAAAGTAAAAATAAAATGGCAGAAATAAAATTATTAAATTGGGCTAGGCAAGAAAATAATTAAGAACAAGCAATTGTAAACTAAATTTAGCAATCTTTCATTAAAAAAGTGACTGGAATTAGATGTATGTAAATTAATTAAACCAGACTAAGCACAGCAATTGAGAATATAAAAACTGGAAGTGTAATTGCAAAATTTAATTAAAAAGATTCAACACAACAAGTGGCAATGCAAGAAATATGTATGTAGCACATAAACTGGACACAGGAATGTATATAACTATGGTAAAAAAAATTATAATATGCAATGTTGAAGGAATAAATTTAAATTTTAGGCCTGGAGGAATTAAAAAAAAAATTATATTGTACAAATCCTTAACTGCTACTAAAACAAGGATTTCTTACTTCACTGGAATTTAAATTTACCAATAACACTCTAGGAGAACAATTAAAATTCAATGAAATTACTGTAAGAAGCAGGAATGTTGAAATCACACAAGGAAATTGTGGGGAGTTGAGTACTGAGGCGGCTCCAATATTTAACAAGTCACTGAATGGGTAATTCACATGATATTATGGGTATTATTACATAAGTCACTTTTTAGCACTTGGCACGTTGTTCTCAACTAGCAATTACTTATCTCAGGGTTGTAATTCATGAGGATCACCAGTAGCCAAAGTAGGAGGAGCGTCGTGAAGATCTGAAGAGGCCAATGTGAGGCGTGTTTACAAACTGGTGCGATGGCGCGAGACTCAGGGACCCCCACACACTGTTGATCTTGGAAGCGCGAAGATAAATTCTGACGACGACGATATTGCGACGATGTCGGTGGAGAAACACGATTGGGAGGCAGGAGTTCACACAAAATGATGTAGGCGGGGCTGGTGGCGAGGTGTGAGCTTGAGAGGGAGGCGAGGTGTGTGAGCCTGGGGAGGCGACACTAGTCAAACAATTGCAGTCCACCAAATATTCTCAAGGAACAATACAGCACATACGATGATCAGGTGATGCTTGCGACGATGACTGACCACGATTTCAGTAGCTTGAACACTCACAAAGCTTAGATACTGTCAGCTTGGGTGGCGGTGGTGGTGGTGGGTGCAGGTGGTTCCCACGTGGTGGCGCGAGGTTCAAAAATGGCTGGCGCGGGAAGCTTCCTTCCTCCTCACTGATGAATGAGCGTTCTCACAGGAAAATATTGACCCTTACTTCTGAAACGTTGGCCTGGAGTAGTGGTTGATGGCAGGACCCCGGTCTGGCACAATATTTGATGCGTGGGTGGCAGGATGGCGGCTTATGGCGGTGGCGGTGGCGGCTGGAACATGAGGCGATGCTGGGTACTTGAACTTTTGTGTCCAGAAAAAATTTCTGGGTCCCACTGCTGCTACCAGTATTCGTTTGCCTTGTTCGGGTAGAAGGTAGACACAGTAGTCGCTTCTGTATATATTTATTGACCGAGACAGCAAGGTATATATCTGCCTAGCCGAGGTCCTTCTACTCTGAGTCTGTGTGGAGAACTGAGGCTGCTGGGAGCATGACTTGATGCTCCTCTTTCTGGCATGACGTCAGAGGCCTACTAGCCTGTGATTGGTTACATTTCAACTGACAGAATTTGAGTATAACATATGTCAAGTTTTGTGAAATATATGATAAAAGCACAACAAAATTTATACCAAAGGAGAGATGCAGAACTAGGAAAAGGGGTTTGTTCAACAGAAATTGCGAGAGGGCCTGAGACCCAAACACACACAAATGGAATCAATATATAGCAAGAGGCCAAACCCCCAAACATACAAGCGATGCAAAGATGCGAGAAACAGCAGCAGCAGTAAGGAGAGGGACTGAAGGACCATAAATAAAGTGTGAAAATAAACTCGAGTAAATTTTTTTAACTACTCTCGACAGTGAAGAAAAACAAATATTCAGACGATTTGTGTTAGAATCATTAATCTTACACTTTCGGTCATATTCAACAACACAAATACACACACATTCCTGTTGCTGTAGCAGGTGAAGAATTACACACACAGATCACAATAACGTGATGTATCAAATGAACAAATCCACAAGGGCCGTGACGAGGATTCGAACCTGCGTCCGGGAGCATCCCAGACACTGACTTAATCGACTGAGCTACAACAGGGTAAAAGGGTTGAAACCGAAGTTCTACTGAACTTACTGGATCCCATAGCCTCTCCGAGGCACAAACCAGGCTTTTACACAAACCCCCTCCCCTGCACCCGAGCTATGTCAACAGGCCGTTCTCCCTCTTCGCCCTTACATCATCACACACAGATCACAATAACGTGATGCATCAAATGAACAAATCCACAAGGGCCGTGATGAGGATTCAAACCTGTGTCCGGGAGCATCCCAGACACTGCCTTAATCGACTGAGCTACGACAGGGTAAAAGGGTTGAAACCAAACTTCTACTGAACTTCCTGGATCCTTTTACCCTGTTGTAGCTCAGTCAATTTAGGCAGTGTCTGGGATGCTCCCAGACGCAGGTTCGAATCCTCGTCATGGCCCTTGTGGATTTGTTCATTTGATGCATCACGTTATTGTGATCTCTGTGTGTGATGATGTAAGGGTGAAGAGAAAGAACGACCTGTTGACATAGCTCGGGTGCAGGGGGAGGGTTGTGTACAAGCCTGGTTTGTGCCTCGGAGAGGCTATGGGATCCAGTCAGATCGTCCTTCCTTTCCTCCCTAGAATCTGGATGTAGCAGGTGCTCAATTGTCAAAAGACCATTACCCCACATTTCTCTTAACTAACATTAGCAAACCACCTCTTGAGTCAAGAGAGATACGTTTTAGACTACACAATGAAACTGCTATAGACAATTTTATAACTGCTACTGATAATGTCAACTGGGAGTCCGAGTTAGGTAACATAGAGGACATCAACCTAGCAGTTCAATCTTTTCTTCAAAAAACTCTTAGCCTTTATAATACCCACTGTCCTATGCTTACAAAACAAGTCACAACCAAAAGGCTTCACAATCCCTGGCTTACAAAGGGAATACTTAAATCTATTAATAAAAAACATGACCTTGAGAAAAAGTATAGGTTAGGAATTGTCTCCAAAGAATTCTCAAAGAATTACTCATTATTGCTATCTAAGATAATTAGACGAGCCAAAACTAAATACTACGAAGATAAATTTACCCAAATAAAGAGCAACATTAAACAAACATGGAGAACAATTTCACAAATATTGGGATCAAAGAAGTCTTTAAATAACAAACCGACTCTCCTGTCTAATAACGATGGTCAGCTTTCAGCCTCTGATTCTGCTATTGAGTTCAATAGGTTCTTCTCTTCCATTGGTTCATCCCTTGCTAATGATATTCCATCTTCCAGTACTGACATTAAGGACTATCTTACAGGGAACTATCCCCAGTCTCTGTACCTAAAGCCTATTAATTCCATTGACGTCAATGAGATAATCCTTTCCCTTAAAACCAAGTCTGGTGCCCTTGAGGAGATACCAACTTTAATCTACAAAAAAGCCTCCAGATCTTTAGCCCCTGCTATTGCTTTGCTCTTCAACAAGTCACTTGAACTCCAAACCTTTCCAGATATTCTAAAAAAAGCGAGAGTAACGCCTGTCCACAAATGTGGTGATCTCACAGATGTTAACAACTACAGACCTATATCAATCCTGCCAAACTTGTCAACAATTTTTGATAAACTAATCTATAAGCAGCTTTACTCATATCTAGCCAAACTCAATATACTTGGCCCTTGCCAATATGGCTTCAGGCCCAAAAAAAGCACTAACGATGCACTTATTAGTATGCTTAACTCGATTCATACAGCTCTTGATAAAAATGAGTTCCCTGTTGGGTTATTTGTGGACCTGCGTAAAGCTTTCGATACTGTTAACCACCAAAACCTTCTTCTTAAATTACATCATTATGGTGTCAGAGGACACTCCCTACAATACCTCAAATCCTACCTTACTGACAGGCTCCAATGTGTTTCTGTGAATAATACAATTTCTCCCACCCTACCCATCAACATTGGTGTTCCCCAGGGCAGCATACTTGGCCCTCTCCTCTTTCTCATCTACATTAATGACCTTCCAAATGCCTCCCAACACCTCAAACCAATCCTATTTGCTGACGACACAACCTTCATTTACTCCAGTCCTGATCCCCTTGCTCTAAATGCCACAGTAAATACTGAGCTAAATAAAGTCCATCTGTGGCTAACTGCCAACAAACTCACCCTTAACATTGACAAAACTTTCTATATTCTGTTTGGCAATAAATCCTCTAATCAAATAAATCTCAAAATATACAATACCCAAATTTGTAACAAATTAGATGGCAAATTCCTTGGCATTCTCATTGACCACAAGCTGAATTTCCAGGGACACATTCTAAACATATCAAAAAAAGTTTCAAAAACTGTGGGCATTCTTTCTAAGATCAGATATTATGTACCACGCCCTGCCCTGGTGACTCTCTATTACTCCCTTATCTATCCATATCTCAACTATGGTATTTGTGCTTGGGGCTCTACTACCCAAAATCACTTACGTCCTCTAATTACTCAACACAAAGCTGCTATTAGGACAATATCCAATTCTGGCCCCAGACATCACTCGGTACCCCTACTCAAATCCCTGAATATGTTAGACATTAAGTCACTGCACATTCTCTCATGTGTACTATACATATATAAAACGCTAAACTGTAATGCCAATCCTGATCTCAAAAGCTTCATAGAAGGTTGTAACAGAACCCATGAGCACCACACCAGAAATAAATACAGTTTTGATATTCCTAGAGTACGACTTAATCAAACCAGAAATGCTCTACAAATCAAGGGGCCCAGAATGTGGAATGACCTTTCCAACCATGTTAAAGACAGTACCTCTCTCAACCAGTTTAAGTTAAAAACGAAGCTATACCTAATAAATTCCCTGTAACCTACCTTACCCCTCTATTGTCAACCCATGTATGTTTTTTGTTTTTTTTTTTGTTTTTCAAATCAACGCTGTTTTAATGAAATTTTCTGTAATAATTTGTAATTGTATTTGTGCTGTTTTTTCAACAATGTTCCCCCCTCTTTTACCTCTATTTTTATTTGTACTCAACGCATTTTTTTCTTTTTACCCATTAGTTTTAAGCTTTAGTCAGTAGTGTTTTTTCCTGCCCGAAACGCTTTGCGTAATAGTGACTTTAGGCATTGTATGTACTAGCTCTTATCCATAAAGCCAACAAACTTTGTAAAATCTCTTTATGTATGTACCTTTGCCTAAATAAAAATTATTATTATTATTATTAAAAGTGAAAAAATTTGGTTTGTCTTCCGAATGCACCATATCGGTAAATTTTTTAATAATCTTTTAAAAATAGTAAATGCCACTATTTTTGCAAAATTATTACAAGATCTATTATTCTAATAAGGGTTTGATAAAATACAGTAGACTGCCTACTGGTTTTACCTGTAATAAGGTTTGATACAGATGATTATGGATATATTGAAATGCTCTTATTGTTAAGAAGCAATTTTTTAAAGAGTATTTTGTAATGAGCTGCTCTGAAAATCAGTTGATTACAGATAATGCTACATAATACACTTCATGTGTGTATATGTTACACCAAGTGAGGTAT
Source organism: Procambarus clarkii (assembly GCF_040958095.1). Lineage (NCBI taxonomy): Eukaryota > Metazoa > Arthropoda > Malacostraca > Decapoda > Cambaridae > Procambarus > Procambarus clarkii. The sequence goes on along the minus strand of NC_091187.1, from coordinate 39,405,751 downwards.
ATAATAGTATTTATGAGTAAGATGTAATTGTGTCTGACACTGATAAAATTATAAACCATTGTAAACAATTTGTTCACTTTCAAAACTTGGGTAATTACATATGACAGTGTCAGACCACTGAGGAAGAATTGAAACAGGAATTTCCTCAAGTACTTTCATATTTCAGTAATACATCTTCAGAAGGAATCATTCCTCCTGAAGATGTATTATTTAAATATGAAAGTACTTACGGAAATTCCTGTTCGAATTCTTCTTTTGCGGTCTGACACTCACATTTTTCACCACATGTTAATTTCCGTGACTTACACACAAATTTATATACATACAAATACATATGCACACATATATAATATATATATATATATATATATATATATATATATATATATATATATATATATATATATATATATATAGGGTATTAATTTCATCAACAATTGTTGATGAAAATTTAACATTTGTTGATGAAATTAATACCCTATTAATACTCTTGTTCTGTCTTGTGTTGATGAAATTAATACCCTATTAATTGTTGATGAAATTAATACCCTATTAATACTCTTGTTCTGTCTTGTGTTGATGAAATTAATACCCTATTAATACCACATCTTGTTCTGTCTTGTGTTAATGCCACATCACCCCTTCCACCTCACTCAAATATATATATATATATATATATATATATATATATATATATATATATATATATATATATATATATATATATATATATATATATATATGCGAACAAGCCTGAATGGTCCCCAGGACAATATGCAACTGAAAACTCACACCCCAGAAGTGACTCGAACCCATACTCCTAGGAGCAACGCAACTGGTATGTACAAGACGCCTTAATCCACTTGACCATCACGACCGGACAAAATGAGGTGATAGCCGAGGCTATCACCGAGGCGGTGGGGTGGTTCAAATAGCCTCGGCTATCACCTCATTTTGTCCGGTCGTGATGGTCAAGTGGATTAAGGCGTCTTGTACATACCAGTTGCGTTGCTCCTGGGAGTATGGGTTCGAGTCACTTCTGGGGTGTGAGTTTTCAGTTATATATATATATATATATATATATATATATATATATATATATATATATATATATATATATATATATATATATATATATATATATATATATATATATGCATATAAATAAAAAACAAGTAAATGTAAATAATTTTACCTTGCACCTAGATCCACCAAGCCTGTATGGCGCGCGTTTCAGTACTTCGGAAATCTAGAACTATCTAGAATCTCTAATCTACAATGAAACAATACATATTATTGCACTTACCAAAACATGGATGAATGTAGAAAATACAGAACTATTAGCTGAATATCAAATAAATGGATTTAATCTATTTCACACAGATAGATATATTAGACCTTGTATGTTAGGTAATACCTAACATACACGCCTCCACACACACTACATTTGAAATGTTGTCTCAAAAAGACTACATTTCAACAGAAACGTGCCACAGACCAGTCACAAGACTGAACCTCGTCGAGGCCAAACGGCTAAATGAGAGCATGAACAAGAAAAAAATAATTTTTTAACATCAGGCATCGTACACACACTGAATGCACCTGCAGACACACAACAAGCACTATCAATATAGCAAAGGTTACTCCATAAAAAAATAATTAAATTATTGACCAACATGAGAGAGGGTTAGCCAACATGAGAAGGTTGTGTTGATTGCCTGAAAATATTTAAATTGTTTAATGTATTTAATGGCATTTTTCAAGTTACAACATTTTTTAAATTACTGAACTAGGTTCTAGGCTTTGCTAGGCTTAATTCAATTATTACAGATGAGCCTAACCTAGCCTAGAACCCAGTGGGTTTTCTTCCTATTGGGGAGTGTTGTACATGCTGCTATGGCAGTGTGTCCACTCACAAGATGAGTGGCGCTGCCCAATAAACTCGCCCCTCGGGGCAAAATTTAAAAATTTTTAGAACCTAGTTCAGTAATTTAAAAAATGTAACTTGAAAAATGCCATTCAATACATTAAACAATTTAAATAATTTCAGGCAATCAACACAACCCTCTTATGTTGGCTAACCCTCAGCAGTGCTCAGGCCCCTGTGCCCAGGCCCTGGGGCCTGAATCCTCAGTTCCATACACTAGCACTGCCAGGCCTCGCCTCCACATACACACTAGCACTGCCAGGCCTCGCCTCCACACACACACTAGCACTGCCAGACCTCGCCTCCACATACACACTAGCACTGCCAGGCCTCGCTTCCACACACACACAAGCACTGCCCGGCCTCGCCTCCACATACACACTAGCACTGCCAGGCCTCGCCTCCACATACTGTTATGATCTCAGCCTGCAGGAGAAACGAGTCTCCCTCCTTGAGAGTTATTCATCAAGCCTGACCTGATTAGAAGGTCTAGCAAATATTGAGGTGATAACGCATATGTAAAATAGTTGCTTGGATATGTATAACAGTTTGAGATTATGGGCAATGAAGAAGAAAGTAGATAAATGACTGGCTAGGAGATGTGGACATTTTGCTGGAGGCGTGAGGCTCGCTTCCGGAGGACCTTGACCTCACTTGAGTGCCAGATATCGCAGGGGAAAAGCCGCGCTCCGTTGAGCTCCCGTCAGAAGGGAACCCCTAGTGATATATCTCGAAGAGAAGAGAAGTATGCAGACGTACCAGCTGTGGAATCGAGCTGGGGACGTGTGGTCTCAAGTCGTGGACGATAATTAGTGAATATTAAGCCGCCCGGAGGCATTATTGTGGGCCGTGGAGCGCCCTGACCAAGCCTCGTCAGAGGAACAAGCGCCCTCGACCAGACGATCTGTGGTAAGCACGATATACGCCAGTTCATAGTGATCGCTTGTAGTTGGTCGTGTGCCCAGCGACAGTAGCGATGTTTATTTATAAGTTAGACATGTTTTAATAAGGCAGAAGGCCTGAAATAAGAGAGTGGAGAGGGAGGAATAGGAGCGACGTCCATCCCCTCTGAGCGCTGGCGGGCGACTGAGGGAGCCTGGCTCCTGACGGAGGAAGACCCTCCCAGCGAGTGAGGACCGCCGCAAGGCAAGGTGGAGTATGGACCCGCCCAAAACGGGGGAGTCCACTCTCACTGTATATAGAGGACAGATAGAGGTTTGAGGCAAGCATATTGTGTGGTTATTTTTGTTTATGTGTTAAAGGGGAACATTTTATTGGAGTGTCGATGGGTTGCAGGTTTGTCTTTGGGGAAGAAGTTGCTGAGAACTTCGAAGCTAGCGTAGATGAAGTAATTGATGAGACTCCAAGGTAGTGGAGACGAGGACCTCGAGCTGTGAGGAGAAGCAGTGAAGAGGAGTGTCACGTGCTTCTGTAGAGGTGGTGAAGCACCATAGTTGCTCGAGGAAACTTCATGGTGTAGCAGCCAAGAGAGCTGTGGAGGAACCTAGCAGAAGGGTGAAGCACCGTAGTTGCACAAGGAAACTTCATGATAGCAGCCTGGAGGAGCTGCAGAGGATCCTGGTAGTGAAGCCCGGAAGAACCTGAAGATATCAGGGTAGTGAACTTCCAGAGGTGGAAGGGAAGTTCTGGTGGATTACTTGTAGGGAGTTGATAGTGTTTGGTTGTCAGTAGCGTGCAAGACGCAGTGAGAGGTGAGTGATTGTTGGTATTCTGATGTCAAGGAGTGTTTTACACTGAAGTTTAGAGTTACAGTCGTAGGCTGGATTACCTACAGATGTATGCGTTCTAGGACTGATATTGATCGATTAATCATTGTTGTGTATCAATGAACATTTATACTGATATGTTATTGCATTCAAATGCTGATTTTCTTTGTACACATTTATAGATACATATATATATATATTCTCTTGCTGATGGTGCAACAGTGTATGTAGACTTGATCAACTTGAGGAGGTTGATAGTATCAGGTGGTGAACCAGGAGATAGGATACCACTTGATAAGCTGATGGTAGAGTTCTGGTTGTGTTGGAGAGCAACCTGATTGCAAGAGTATAGAGTATAGGATTCATTATTATTATATGTGTGTATGTATCGTGTATGTGCTTTGTCCAGTAAATGTATCCCAATTTGCTGGTGTTTGCCCTTGTCCTAGTGAGGCTTCCCAGGAGGTAGTAAAGAAGGAGAGAGAAAGAACCAAGAACCACTGCTGTGGACAGGGTAGGAGGTAATACTAGTAAGTCATAGGGGATTGAGGAGATCATATCTCATAAGGAGAGAGTGGGGAGTCACAGCGGCTCGAGTGGGTGTGTGCACGTGACAACGAGGCTAAGTGTTGGAGCCGCATCCCCTAAACGTGTGACGTTGAGCCCCTCTCCAAGAGCCAGAAGCGCCAAGGGTGATCTCCTAGTATAAGCACTCTACCGAGTTGTCGGTTGGGTTGTCCATAGAGAAGGATCAACGACGACAACACCAACCAACCCAAAGTCTATAATAAATTGGGGGCCTGTGTCCGGGAGAGTGAACTGACACACCCACACCCTGTCCAAGAGTGGATTTATACACCCTTGCTGAAATAGATAAACTGTGTGACCGCAGGTGTATACTCTCTCTCTTGGGAAGACTCACAGGACAAGATGGATAAGGTGCAAGCGTTTGTGGAGTCAGGCAAGCCTGAGGACTTAGAAGGTTGCACGAGGGATCAATTGAAACAAATAGCAGAAAAATGTGGCATTAGGTTGAAAGCATCTAAAGTAGCTGGGATGAAGGATGAGATCCTGAGGCAGTTCAGAGCCAAAAGTGAAGCGGCAGAGCAAGGAGCCCAGAAAGGAGCTGAAAGTGGAAAGGAGGATGATGGGCAGGATGACGTGAGATCCCAGGGATCGAGTAGGAGCAGCAAGAGTAGCCGCAGTAGCAGGAGTAGCCGAAATAGGAGCTTGGAGAGATTCCAATTAGAGCTCCAGATGCAGCAACAACGAGAGGACAAGGAGAGACAGTTCCAGCTGGAAAAGATGAAATTAGAACTCCAGATGAAAAATGAAGCCGAGAAGGAAAAAGAGAAAACCAGGCTGGAAGTAGAGAGAGCAAGACTAGAGGTGGAGAAAGAAAAAGAGAAAACCAGAATAAGAGAACTGGAGTTGGAACAGGAGAAAGAAAAAGCCCAGGTCGAAAAAGAAAAAGCCCAGGTCGAAAAAGAAAAAGAGAGAACAAAACAAATGCAGATAGAAGCGAATAGAACCTTGGCTGAGCAAAGGATTGAACATGGGTTGCCAGAGAGCACCACCCAGGTATCACACCCACCAGATGTTAGGGTTAGGGAGAAGGACATTCCCTTGTTTGTTCCCGAAGAGGCAGAGAGCTTCTTCGAGCATTTTGAGAAAGTAGCCAGCATCAAGGAGTGGCCACAGGAGGAATGGGCCCAGCTGGTCCAGTTAAGATTGACCGGTGCAGCCAGGGAGGCATACACCCAATTGTCACTGGAAGAGCGCCAGGATTATGCCACGGTAAAGAGCAGCATATTGCGCTCGTTTCAGTTAACCCCAGAAGCTTATAGGAAGCGTTTCAGAGAGATGGTGAAGGTTGGAGCGTGTACGTTTGCTGAGACAGCAAGGGATCTGGAAAGACGATTCCAGAAGTGGATTGAGGCTGCTGGAGTTGGATCTTACGCTGACCTGAAGCAACTGATGGTCATGGAGAAGTTCTTGGAGATGATGCATCCCGAAACAAAGTTCAAGATCCAAGAAGCAGGGATAAAGGATGTGAAAGATGCCGCAGATAGGGCGGATATGATTACTGAAGCATACAAGAGCTTGAGGGAGAACAGAGTGAGAAGCGAGGCGAGACGCAGCAATGGCAGATCCAATGGAGTCTGGGGAGGAAGAAATTATGAAAGACCCAGAAGAGTGTGGGGTGAGAAAAATTTTGATAAATGGGCAGATAAAAGTACCCTAAAACTCAGAAGAGTAGGTCGCGCACTTCATCTGAAAGTGAGGATGGAGGAGCTAAACAAGAAACTAATCGTTATCCGGGAAATCAAGAGTCCAGTAAAGCTCCACAGAGTACGAGTAGTACGTCTGGCCCGAGGAACTCCAATACGAGTGGGCAGAGTCAGAGCTACTCTGGTACATATAGAAGAGACTTTTCCCAGATGAGATGTTACAATTGTAACGGATTGGGTCACGTGATGCGAGATTGTCGGCAGGGCAAGAGAGTTGTGACCCTGGCCATGTGTGACCCCCAAAGTAAATATACTAATGTGTTCCAAGACAAACCACAGAAGGTGAACTTAGTGAACGAGAGGTATAGGCCGTTCATGAGCAAAGGTTGGATCAGAATAGGAAGCCAACCTGAGGTAGAAGTTGGTATCTTAAGAGATACCGGAGCTAATCAGAGCTTGATTACGAGAAGCCTGATTGGGAATGATCGACGGTTAGCTGGCAGGAGTAAGATGAGAGTATATGGGTTATTGTCGGAGAGTGACATGCCCGTTTGTACTGTCCAGCTAAGGTCGGAATATGTGTCGGCGGAGATGATGTTGGGAGTGTGCCCCGACATACCTGTTCCAGGAGTCCAAGTGATCCTGGGCAATGACTTGTGTGGGACAAAGGTGTTGCCAAGAGTCATAGCGGAGACTGTGCCAGAGGAGTGCCCAGAAGGCCACGGCACGGGTGGGACACCTGAGAGTGTGAACCTGACTGACATCCGAGGGGATGAGTCAGGAGACCGCCAAGCCATTGAGTACCCTGTCTCGGTAGTGATGAAGACAGAGGTGGCCGACGAGGAAGACGCTGGAGAAGATGAGACAGTGTCGATTCAACCGGTGGAAGATATCGACGTAGATATAGCGTGGCTGTTTGATGAAGGTCCAGCCCAGGAAGATGAAGTCTCGGTGAGGTCAAAGGTGAAGATGGCCCAGCCGAAGAAGAATCATGTGAAGAGAGCGGACCTGAGTAGAGCCCAGACTGCTGAAATTAAGAGTCGGAAGGCGAATGCAACTGTGCTGAGTAGGAATGAGGAAAGATGTGGACATACTGAGGACGAGAGTAGAGCGTCAAGTGGTCCACGAGCACGGAAGCATATGGATAGTGGAGTTAAGTTGTTTGAGGTGTCAGGAGTTGACATATTTCACAGAAAACGTGAAGAAAAGATAGTGAAGAAGAGTAATAGCGGAGAAAATGAAAGGAGAAGAGACAGTATGTGTGGAGAGATGCTTACGAGCACTCTAGGAGAGGTAGAGTGACATGTACGGTCGAGTGCTGTTGGATGTAGTACAGCGCTCGGAGAAACTTTTAGGGAACGAAGAAGTGTTGAAGGAGAAGAAATGGAGTGGTATAGAGGTGAGAAGTGTGGGAAGAGGATGATGATGCAAGCATGGAGGAATAGAAGAAAGCCGAGGACTCGATGGAAGTCAAACAGGATGAAGTCTCGGATAAATGAGGAGACGAAAGGGAGGATCGTCGGTGAAGACGAGGGAGTGAAGTATGACGACAGGAGACGGAAGTATAATGGCAATAGATGGAAGTGTGAAGACGACAGAGGAGGTACAGACAGTAGATGTCTGACTCTGGACGGGAAGAGAAGAAGACGAGGAAACGGAGGGTGGAAACAATAAGTAGAGTGGACCGATGGAGTGCAGGCGTCCAAGGAGGACAGCCTAGCCAAGAGGTGTCAGGGAAGTCAAATCGTATATGAGAAGATCACGTTTCTGGCGAGTTGTGAGCAAGATGTTGCAAGGAGCAACGAACTAATTGTAGACTCCTACGGGAGTATGTAAACAGACTGACCGGTCGAACCAATCGGTTGAAGAAAGAGACAGTGTGGTGGCGGATGTGTTATCCCGAGCTTTGCCACTGGAATAACTCTCAAAATAAGGGGAGGGGAGTGTTATGATCTCAGCCTGCAGGAGAAACGAGTCTCCCTCCTTGAGAGTTATTCATCAAGCCTGACCTGATTAGAAGGTCTAGCAAATATTGAGGTGATAACGCATATGTAAAATAGTTGCTTGGATATGTATAACAGTTTGAGATTATGGGCAATGAAGAAGAAAATAGATAAATGACTGGCTAGGAGATGTGGACATTTTGCTGGAGGCGTGAGGCTCGCTTCCGGAGGACCTTGACCTCACTTGAGTGCCAGACATCGCAGGGGAAAAGCCGCGCTCCGTTGAGCTCCCATCAGAAGGGAACCCCTAGTGATATATCTCGAAGAGAAGAGAAGTGTGCAGACGTACCAGCTGTGGAATCGAGCTGGGGACGTGTGGTCTCAAGTCGTGGACGATAATTAGTGAATATTAAGCCGCCCGGAGGCATTATTGTGGGCCGTGGAGCGCCCTGACCAAGCCTCGTCAGAGGAACAAGCGCCCTCGACCAGACGATCTGTGGTAAGCACGATATACGCCAGTTCATAGTGATCGCTTGTAGTTGGTCGTGTGCCCAGCGACAGTAGCGATGTTTATTTATAAGTTAGACATGTTTTAATAAGGCAGAAGGCCTGAAATAAGAGAGTGGAGAGGGAGGAACAGGAGCGACGTCCATCCCCTCTGAGCACTGGCGGGCGACTGAGGGAGCCTGGCTCCTGACGGAGGAAGACCCTCCCAGCGAGTGAGGACCGCCGCCAGGCGAGGTGGAGTATGGACCCGCCCAAAACGGGGGAGTCCACTCTCACTGTATATAGAGGACAGATAGAGGTTTGAGGCAAGCATATTGTGTGGTTATTTTTGTTTATGTGTTAAAGGGGAACATTTTATTGGAGTGTCGATGGGTTGCAGGTTTGTCTTTGGGGAAGAAGTTGCTGAGAACTTCGAAGCTAGCGTAGATGAAGTAATTGATGAGACTCCAAGGTAGTGGAGACGAGGACCTCGAGCTGTGAGGAGAAGCAGTGAAGAGGAGTGTCACGTGCTTCTGTAGAGGTGGTGAAGCACCATAGTTGCTCGAGGAAACTTCATGGTGTAGCAGCCAAGAGAGCTGTGGAGGAACCTAGCAGAAGGGTGAAGCACCGTAGTTGCACAAGGAAACTTCATGATAGCAGCCTGGAGGAGCTGCAGAGGATCCTGGTAGTGAAGCCCGGAAGAACCTGAAGATATCAGGGTAGTGAACTTCCAGAGGTGAAAGGGAAGTTCTGGTGGATTACTTGTAGGGAGTTGATAGTGTTTGGTTGTCAGTAGCGTGCAAGACGCAGTGAGAGGTGAGTGATTGTTGGTATTCTGATGTCAAGGAGTGTTTTACACTGAAGTTTAGAGTTACAGTCGTAGGCTGGATTACCTACAGATGTATGCGTTCTAGGACTGATATTGATCGATTAATCATTGTTGTGTATCAATGAACATTTATACTGATATGTTATTGCATTCAAATGCTGATTTTCTTTGTACACATTTATAAATACATATATATATATTCTCTTGCTGATGGTGCAACAGTGTATGTAGACTTGATCAACTTGAGGAGGTTGATAGTATCAGGTGGTGAACCAGGAGATAGGATACCACTTGATAAGCTGATGGTAGAGTTCTGGTTGTGTTGGAGAGCAACCTGATTGTAAGGGTATAGAGTATAGGATTCATTATTATTATATGTGTGTATGTATCGTGTATGTGCTTTGTCCAGTAAATGTATCCCAATTTGCTGGTGTTTGCCCTTGTCCTAGTGAGGCTTCCCAGGAGGTAGTAAAGAAGGAGAGAGAAAGAACCAAGAACCACTGCTGTGGACAGGGTAGGAGGTAATACTAGTAAGTCATAGGGGATTGAGGAGATCATATCTCATAAGGAGAGAGTGGGGAGTCACAGCGGCTCGAGTGGGTGTGTGCACGTGACAACGAGGCTAAGTGTTGGAGCCGCATCCCCTAAACGTGTGACGTTGAGCCCCTCTCCAAGAGCCAGAAGCGCCAAGGGTGATCTCCTAGTATAAGCACTCTACCGAGTTGTGGGATGGGTTGTCCATAGAGAAGGATCAACGACGACAACACCAACCAACCCACAGTCTATAATAATACACACTAGCACTGCCAGGCCTCGCCTCCACATACACCAGCACTGCCCAGCCTCGCCTCCACATACACACTAGCACTGCCAGGCCTCGCCTCCACACACACACTAGCACTGCCAGGCCTCGCCTCCACATACACACTAGCACTGCCAGGCCTCATCTCCACATACACACTAGCACTGCCAGGCCTCGCCTCCACATACACCAGCACTGCCCGGCCTCGCCTCCACATACACACTAGCACTGTCAGGCCTCGCCTCCACATACACACTAGCACAGCCAGGCCACGCCTCCACACACACACTAGCACTGCCAGGCCTCGCCTCCACATACACACTAGCACTGCCAGGCCTCGCCTCCACATACACACTAGCACTGCCAGGCCTCGCCTCCACATACACCAGCACTGCCTAGCCTCGCCTCCACATACACACTAGCACTGCCAGGCCTCGCCTCCACATACACCAGCACTGCCAGGCCTCGCCTCCACATACACACTAGCACTGCCAGGCCTCGCCTCCACATACACCAGCACTGCCAGGCCTCGCCTCCACATACACCAGCACTGCCAGGCCTCACCTCCACATACACACTAGCACTGCCAGGCCTGCCTCCACATACACACTAGCACTGCCAGGCCTCGCCTTCACATACACCAGCACTGCCAGGCCTCGCCTCTCCATAAACTAGCACTGCCCGGCCTTGCCTCCACATACACAGCACTATAGCCAGCACTAGAATCTAATAATATAATAAAATATAAGTGTTTACTTACGATAATATTTGCATGAAGCGTTTGTCCTCTGTCCGCTGACTGCACAGACGACAAAATGGCGGCTCTGTTGATACGAGCGCGGATGATGCTGTGACGTCACAGGTAAGGGCAGCAATGCGCATTTCGTCCCTCGACCCTTAATCATTCCCTAGTATATATAATTGGCGAGACAATTTACTTATCATTTACTTATCTTAGTTAGCAAATAGGGGATATTTGGCTAAGATTTCTGGTAGCAGATCGTTTTGAATGAAATATTTAAACATCTCTGGAACATTTATTATAAAATTGTCTCTGAATTCAGTTCAATTCAATTCAATTGAAGTCTTTTGGCACTCCATCACATAGTGACAGACAGTGTGCTTGTTGACCCAGTTTACATTTGGTTAGGTCTACATCAGCAGACAATTAGAAATCCCAGAGAGAGTTGAAACACAGTTTAAGCCGAACTGTAGTAATATCTAGAAGTCTGCTGATTTTATTGGATGATCCATAGATGTGTGGCTCCTCTTGCATGATAGTATGATGATAGATGGAATTATTGGTGTCAATTTCACTTTGCCTCAGATCTACAAGATCTAGTTGAAGTTCTCGGTGTACTGCTGCTTTCAGATTACTCATTGACAATCCAAGGCTACACTCATACGTCTCCTTTAAAGGCAGATTCTTTGGCTAACTTATCAGCTCTATCATGCATTCAGAGGCCAACATGAGATGGAGACCACATGAAATGGACTCTGTTACCATCCTTAATAATTTTGTTGTATTTGTGTCTAGCTTCGGACATGAGTATGTTACAGTTATGTCTTAAAGAGTTGAGAGCATTTAAGGATGATAAGGAGTCACTTACAATTAATGTATCAAGTTTGGAGACTTGTTCACATTTCAGTGCAAGGAGCAAGCAAATAGTTCAGTCTGAAAGGTAGAGGCCCAGTTGTTTATACGGACTCCCCACTCAAAGTATAGGCCATCACCCATTGTCAGAACAACTGCACTTCCAGTTGCACCCGTGGTGCGGTGTAGGGAACCATCAGTGTATATGATTTGAGAGAGAGAATGCTCTGTGGACAGAGCATCAATATGGCTTAAGGCGTTGAGCTTTGCCTCAAGACGAAGTTTGGGCTGATTTCTAATTTGCTTCTTGGGTGGAAAGGGAGGGATTAAAACTGGAAAGGGTGTAACCTCCCACGGTGCAGGAAAGTGCCGTTGTTGTTTCTCTTGGTACAAATCATGAACCTGATACATTCTGAGTTGAGTTCCAGTTTTTGTTATCCATTTGGAACAATGCTGATCTTCAATAAAGAAATTCTGGAGGGCTTCTGTGCAAGGACTAGGATGAGTTAGCCTAAGCATTTTAATACTAATTTGACAGTTAATTTCAGTAACACGATCAACAACGCTCGGAATATTAAGTTCCTTTCTCATATTAAGTATCTTTTGTTGTACGAGGGCACCCAAGGATTATCCTCAAGGCTTCGTTCGGCAAATTTTCATGCCCTCCAAGCTTTCTTTCAGGCATCAAAACAAGCAGAGGTGCAGCATAATCCACTAAAGATCTGATGTATGCAAGGTACATCATTTTGACAATTCTGACATTGGCACCATAGCCTGAGTGATAACCTGCAACAGCCTTGAGAGCTCGGAGCCTCTCTTTATACTGACGACAGAGTCTGAATACAACAGGACTATACAGTGGCACTTCAAGGCCAAGGTATTTGAATCTGTTTACATAGTCAAGCTGGGAGCCATCAGACAGTTGCATCTTGCGAACAGCTCCTCTCTGCCTGGGTGGGCGCCGATTTAGTATCTTTGTTTTCTCTGCTGAGATAAATAAACCTAGGTCCTGACATGAGTCTAATACAGAGTTAAGAGTGTTCTGAGTGTTAGCATACCCAGTGGTGTGTATCATTATATCATCAGATTATATCATATCTTTTATTTTAAACAATGCTGTTTTGTTGACCAAATTGTATTTTTACTCTTTTTCTGCCATGTTTCCACCCCCCCCCCCCCGTTTTTTCCCTTTTTTCTTATTTTTTTTCAACACAATTTATACTTTAATTATGCGGATCAAGACATCACCTGATCAAACACATCAAACATCGTTTGACCACCATCAAACACACATTTCGTGTGTGTTTGACGCTCACTGATATGTTCCAGCGTTGTTTTATATATGGTGCTATTCTATCTTACGCTTTGTTGCTCTTTTTTACCTACGGGCTCATAGAACATTCTATTGCGAAAACATTGGCACAAAAATGAATGACGTATATACAATAATAATGTCAGGACAGTGAAATAATTATAAACTTTCAAAGCGCTGTATCACCCATGTGTCGTCTTGTCACCAATACTGGGTAACAGTTCCGCCACTTCCCACACTCTTGCGGGTGGGCCGCGACCATTATTCTACATTTATATTCATATCACCGTGTTGGGAATTTCATTGCGAGTCCATTGATTCCAAAATTAACGCTGTAGGACAAGTGTGGAATTGATAACAATCCAGAGAGTAAAAACATTTTGTTGCTGTTGGGCACTCACGGCGAGTCATCTACGTAGTTATTTATTTGGTGCTGATATCCATATAACTTTTTGTGACCGTTTTTACTGCTGTTCTTCTAGAGAATGTTATTGCGAACACGTTGGTACCAAAATGAAATACATAGCTCAAGAACTAAGGTCAGGAGAGTAAAAAGAGTATACACATTTTTGTTTTGACGCTTAAGGTTATTGTGCAACCCGTTCTCGCAAATTCGTAAAGTCAATATTGACTTATTAAATAAGTGCATAGGTGACATACTAAACATAATAGATACCCTTAAAAAGCTTCATAGAAAACACCGACCTTACCTAACCTTGTTAGTATGTTAAGATAAGCATCTTATAGCTTCATAATTACAATTGTTACTTAACCTATTATTGGTATAGGTTAAGTAATAATTGTAATTACGAAGCAATAAGATGCTAATCTTAACATACTAACAAGGTTAGGTAAGGTCGGTGTTTTCTATGAAGCTTTTTAAGGGTATCTATTATGTCTAGTATATCACCTATGCACGTAGTTAATAAGTCAATATTGACTTTACGAATTTGCGAGAACGGGTTGTATTGTGAGTACTCATTGCCTGCCTAGAAACTGGAATTCTGGTTGATCTCGAACCCATTGATAATGTGACGACTTATACTGAATTTTGTAACTATATCATCAAGATTGTAACCAGCTTAGCTAAATGTAGTGTGGGGTTCAGTCCCTAAGCCCATATATGTGCCTCTGTAACCATTTAGGTTACAGGGCAAAAACATAAAAACAAAGGTAACTGCAGAAGGCCTATTGGCCCATACCAGGCAGCTCCTATCTATAACAGATAAACACTAAGTACTACCTAATTAACTCAATGTAACCTACCTAACCACCAAAATGTCAATCCATATCTTTTATTTTAAACAATGCTGTTTTGTTGACCAAATTGTATTTTTACTCTTTTTCTGCCATGTTTCCTCCCCCCCCCCCCCCCATTTTTTCCCTTTTTTCTTATTTTTTCTCAACACAATTTATATTTTAATTATGCGGATCAGGACATCACCTGATCAAACACATCAAACATCGTTTGACCACCATCAAACACACACATTTCGTGTGTTTGACGCTCACTGATATGTTCCAGCGATGTTTTATATATGGTGCTATTCCATCTTACGCTTTGTTGCTCTTTTTTACCTACGGGCTCATAGAACACTCTATTGCGAAAACATTGGCACAAAAATGAATGACGTACATACAATAATAATGTCAGGACAGTGAAATAATTATAAACTTTCAAAGCGCTGTATCGCCCATGTGTCGTCATGTCACCAATACTGGGTAACAGTTCCGCCACTTCCCACACTCTTGCGGGTGGGCCGCGACCATTATTCTACGTTTATATTCATATCACCGTGTTGGGAATTTCATTGCGAGTCTATTGATACCAAAATTAACGCTGTAGGACAAGTGTGAAAGTGATAACAATCCCAAGAGTAAAAACATTTTGTTGCTGTTGGGGGCTCACGGCGAGTCATCTACGTAGTTATTTATTTGGTGCTGGTATCCATATACATTTCGTGACTTTTTTACTAATGTTCTTCTACAAAATTTTATTGCGAACACGTTGATATCAAAATGAAATACGTAGCTCGAGAACTAAGGTCAGGAAAGTAAAAAGAGTATACACATTTCTGGGGGGAGCCCCGTCGGCTCCCCGGAGCTATCCCAGGCTGATATGCTAATGTCAGACTTTGGCATCAGTCATGTGTATGGAGTTCTTAGGCCTACCGGGGACCACGGCCAGAACCGGGCCCCCTCAGAGAGGCAAGGGGAGCAATGGCCTATAGAAGCCCCCGTGTAGTTGGAAGCATTCTATGTCTGCCATCGACCGGAACAGGCACCCAGAAAGGTAAGCGCCCCAAAACAAACCCCTATTCTGGTTAAAATTGCTACCTAATACCGAACTAGTGGATAGAACTCCCCAACCGAAAACAAGCAAATTAGTGTGACGTCACACACTGCCGCGCCGCTGTCTGCGCAGCTCCCCCCTCCCCGGGAGGGGGAAGGGGGAGCCCCAGACCCCCCGCGCCGGCTACCCACACCTCAGTTCTTGAGGCTGATGCTATTGGCGGTGGTCGTGTGCTCTGGCTCCGGTGTCGCTACTGCACTGTGCTTTGAGTGTGGTGTTAGTTTTGTGGGTGCGAGAGCCAGGAGTTATCTTCAGTACTCGGGCTGCATGCGCCTAGGGCTGCCTTCCCTAGGTGCCCTGTAAGTACTGCCCTTGGGGCTTGGGGCCACCTTCCACAGGCTCCTCGGGGTCTGCCTCTGCTGGTCCGTTTTACCTTTCGGTTTTTCGGCCGCCTGTTGGGCTCTTGGGTGTTCTGTTCTCCCTTGTTACCGGCAGGTAAGAGGCAGTTTGCACTGGTAGGGGCGCAGAGTGCTGCTCAGCTTGTAATTCCCGACATCGCGGCCGGCTCTGTTCCTTGGGGTTCGCTGTCCTCTTGCGGGGTTTTGTTTTTCTTTTTGTTTTTTGCCTGGTGGGGGGTTCTGTCATTTTATTCAGTTTGTTTTTGCCCTTCCACTGTTCTCCTCGGTGGCGCCCCCTGCTAGGTCCCCGTGAGTGTACACGTCCCTGGGGTTCAGCTTTAGAAGTTTGCTTGGTAGTTTTGGGCGCCGGTTTGCAGCACCCTGCCTGGGACTACCTGAGCGCGAGTCCTCTTAAAGTAAACGCTCAGGACCCTGGGAATCCCCTAGGGGGCGCGTGGGTCCGATGGATGTGACCCCGGAGTCCCCACTCGCTGTGTGCGAGTTTGAGGGTTGCTCGGTCCCCTTGTCTCAGGGTGACCCTCATTGTTTTTGCCTCTGCCACGCTGCCTGTTGGGTCGGTGATACTTTCGACCCTGAGTCCTGTGAGTGTTGCTGCTTGCTTGTGACTCAATTTACCCAATCCTCTGATGATTCTATTCGGGTACAGGCGGCACGTGCGTTGCAGTCTAGGTTTCGTCTGTTGCAACGCGCTCGGTTGGTTGCTTCCCCGGATGCCCCGGGGCTGCCCCGCTTTGCTTTTCGAGACCCGGACTTGGGGGTGGGGGTCGCTTCGATCCTGGTTCAGTCCGCACCTCCTCGTCCTTCCCCTTCTGTTCGTTCTGGTCCCCCGCCCCTGCTTCCGGCCCCGAAGCGTCTGAGGGTTTCGGGGTCGGAGCAGGGGTTACTTGATCTCGAGACTCGGGCAGCTTCGGGGGTGGCCCCTTCCGGGGGGGCGGCAGAGGCATTCGAGTCTTGTCTCCCGGCCGAAGCTTCAGGGTCTGACCAGTGGGCCCCCCTTCCTCCAGCTTTTCCGGCTGCTCCGTCCTTGTCTTGTGGGGTCGGGGCTTGGGGAGAGGACTCGGCCTCGGGTCCTGTGGTGACGGACCTCGAGGCTGGGGAGGGGCTGACTTGGGGGCCTTGGGCCCCGCTGGACCCCGCCTGGGTTTTTCTTCCCACTGAGCGGGGCTTATTGTTACAAGGAGTGGGGTTTTCTTTCCCCCCCTCTGCGTACGAGTTGGATTTGGTGTCGGCCCCTCCCCGGGTACGGTTCCGTGTTCCCCCGGGTACGTCGGTTCCGTCCTTCAGGAGGTTTTCGGCTTATCGCATCCAACCTGGTGTGGTGCGCGCGGCCTTTGCAGCTTACCTCCTGCGTGACCCGGATTATGCCTCGGAAATGGATCCGTCCACGTTCAGGTTTGGGACTTCGTTCCCTTTCTGGCTCCGTTACGAGGTTCCGGAGTCATCCTGGCTAGCAGACTGCCCCTTGTTTGGTCTGGATTCCTGGCATTCCTTCTGTCGTTCCCGCACGCTGGAGTGGCGGGAAGCTTCCACGGTGCTTCAGGTTTTCCTGGGGGGTGAACTTGAGTACCTGAATGAGTGCTTGTTTGCCCCTGCCCTTCCCCGCGATGTGGGCGTTGTTCAGCTCCATGTGCAGGTTCCCTCCCTTTCGGCGGCGCTCGTGGCGGAGGACTTGCGCGCTCGGGGCCTTTTGTGTTCGGCCTTGCGGTTCTTTTCCCTCCTGGAGCTGTCTTCGGATTGGCTCGTGGAGGATGTGGGGACGCTTGGGTCCGTCCCGGGGTCCGGCACCTTGTCCTCGGCTGCGCGTTCGTCGGCTGCCTTGTTGAAGCTGTTCACGCCGATTTTGCGGGATGCGGTTTCCCTGTTCTATGCTTCCCGTCTCGCGTGTCGGCAGGCGGTGCTGGGTTCCTCCGTGGAATCTGCTTGGGCTCTGGCTCTTAGGCGTTCTTCACCTTTTTGTCCTCTCCTGTTTGGGGAGTCGGCCGTGGCGCAGTTTATTCAGGCTGCGTCGGCGGCTTGTCGTCCGATGTCGGACTTGTTGGTTTTCCGGGGGTCCCGGGGTGGGTCTTCCCGGAAAGGTCGTGCCAGGGCTCGGGGTTCCTCTCGTCGTGGTAGGCCTCTGGTGTCAGGTTTGGGGTTGGCTCCTCCTGCGGACCCTCCCTCGTCTGGTCGGCGCGGTGTTCGCGCTGTGCGGGGTTCTGGGTCTCGTAAGGGTCGCCGGCCCTTTCGCGGTTTGCCCCTTTGACGGGGCGATGGGGGGGCGGCTTGCGCTGTTCGCCCGCGCCTGGTCCCACGATTCGTGGGCCTTTCGGGTCGTGTCTCGCGGCCTGCGGTGGCGTTGGGTGGCCCCTCCCCCCTTTGGGGGGTCGGGGCTGGCGGGGCAGGCTTCTTCCCCTGCGCTCTGTCGAGTCGTCTTGGAGTGGGTACGCTTGGGCGTCGTCGAAACGACGTCGTCCCTCAGATGGGTTTCCCGTCTGTTTCCGGTTCCGAAACGGGACTGCGCGGACCTGCGGTTCATTCTGGACTTGTCCCGTCTGAACCCCTGGGTTCATTGCCCCTCCTTTCGGATGACTACGCTGTCTCAGGTTCGGCTCCTCTTGGAGCCGGGTGCTTGGATGGTGTCCCTGGACCTCCGGGACGCTTATTGGCATGTCCCGATTCATCCGCGGTTCAGGGACTGGCTCGGTTTTGTAGTGGGGCGTCTGAGTTACCGCTTTCGTTGTCTCCCGTTCGGGTTGAACCTGGCACCTCGCGTGTTCACACGCCTTACACGGGTTGTGGTGGCTCGTTTGCGTCTCCTAGGTGTTCGGGTGTTGGCCTACCTCGACGACTGGCTGGTTTGGGCTCCCAGCCAGTCAGCTTGCTTGCTAGCCAGGGATTTGGTTCTTTCCCAGCTCGCCGGGTTCGGGTTCTTGGTGAACTGGAGGAAGTCCCATCTGGTTCCCTCTCAGGTTCGGACTTGGCTGGGTCTCGTGTGGGACTCTCGGACCGCCTCCTTGTCTCTCCCTCCGGAGACTCTCCTGCGGCTGCGGTCCCGCCTTCGTCTGTTTCTGGAGGGCCCTCGGGTCACCCGGCGGTTGCTCGAGGGGCTGTGCGGGAGCCTGAACTTCGCGATGGTGGTCTACCCGCCGGGTCGGGTTTGGCTTCGACGGCTGTTCTGGTTCCTTCGGGGTTCCCCCTTCCGCCTCTCTCGCGATCGCAGAGTTCGACCCCCGGGGGACTTGCGTCGGTTGCTGCGTCACCGGCTTCCTCTTCGGGTTTTTCGGGGTTCAGTGCCTTGGCGCCTACCCGAGCCCTCGCTCGATGTGTACACGGATGCGTCGTCTCTCGGCTGGGGTTTTGTGACCAGTGCTCACCAGGCCGGCCAGGGGCGTTGGGATCCATCCTTCCGTCGAGCTCACAGTACGGTGCGGGAGTTCGCGGCAGTGTGGTTTGCTCTGGGGAGGATTCGGGTGGCCCGCGGATCGACGATTCGGCTCCATTCGGACTGCTCTCCGGTGGTTCATTGCCTGAACCGCGGGGGTTCGATGCGGTCCTTGTCTCTTTGGGGTTGGTCGCTTCGGGTGACTCGTCTGCTGAGTTCTCGGGGTTTGGCTCTCCTGGCGGTTCACGTACGGGGCGTGTCCAACGTCTTGGCCGACGCCCTGTCTCGCTTCGTTCCCCTCTCCACGGAGTGGACGGTCGACGACGAGTCCTTCCGTTGGCTTTGCCAGACGTTCGGGCGCCCCGAGGTGGACCTCTTCGCGTCGGCGTGGTCGCGGCGTCTTCCCGTTTATGCGGCGCCCTTCCCCGATTGCGAGGCCGTCGGGGTCGATGCCTTTCGGCTTGACTGGTCGAGGTGGGGGTTCCTGTACCTCTTTCCCCCAGTTCGGCTGTTGCTCCAGGTCCTGACTCGCTTAGAGACTTACCAGGGGAGAGTTGTCCTTCTGGCCCCTTGGTGGCCGGCCCAGCCTTGGTTTCAGGCGCTGGTTGCTCGGTGTCCGAACCCGAGGGTTTTCCCGCGGCTCCGCCTCTTTCAGCAGATCGGGCCGGTACGTCACGTAGCTGGTTCGATCTTCTCCTCGAGTCTTCGCGTATGGTTTTTTTGACTCGAGTCTATCATCATCTCTATGGTGATCAGGTGGCCTCCTTGTTGGTGTCCCACCTGAGGGCTTCTTCTCGGCGGCAGTATGAAGTTTCCTGGCGGTCCTTCCGTTTCTTTTTGCGTCTTCGTCGTGTTAGCTCCTTGTCTGTTCGGGTGGTCTTGTCCTTCCTCTCGTGGTTGTTTCAGGACCGTCATCTTATGCCTAACACTGTCGCTTCGTATCGTGCGGCGCTGGCGGAGCCGCTTCAGCTTGCTTTCGGTATCGATGTTACGTCTGCGCCGTTTCGCAAGCTGTCTCGTGCGTTGTTTCACCTCCGGCCTGCTCATGCGTCGCCTGAGCCGTCCTGGTCTTTGGACAGAGTGCTCGCTTTCCTTTCATCTCCTCGTTTCGTTGTGGCCCCTTCGGTCCAGGATTGTTTTTCCAAGGCACTTTTCTTGTTGGCTTTGGCCTCTGGGGGTCGGGTAGGGGAGCTTCATGCTCTCCTCCGGCGCAGGGGTTTCTGCTCTTTTGGTCGTGGTGATAGTTTTGTTCGTTTGCAGCCGTCTCCTTCTTTTCTGGCGAAGAATGAGACTGCTGCGTTCCGGAGGGGTCCATGGGTGGTTGATGCTTGGTTGGTCAGGCCGGGGGTGCATCATGTTTTGTGTCCGGTTGCGGCGCTTCGCCGTTATTTGCGCGCCACAGCTTCTGTGTCCGGGGACGCGCTGTGGGTTGATCCGGTTTCCCTTCTTCCCTGTTCGCGGGTTCGGGTCTCTCAGGTCGTCCGCAGGGTTATTAGGTCTAGCCAGCCTGCGGTCTATCCCCGTGCCCATGACGTTCGTAAGTTCGCGGCTCTTGCTGCCGTCTTTGGGAATATGTCTTGGTCTGATATTCGGGCGCGGGGATTTTGGCGGTCGAACAGGGTCCTGGCTGCTCGTTACCTTGTGAATGTCCCTGGCCCTCGTCGGGCCTGTGTTGCTTTGGGTCGGCGGTTGCAGCCAGTTGTCTCGGCTTCGAGTTGAGGGGTGAGCGACGACCGCCTCCCGGGTAAGTCCCTCTTTTTCTGTCTGTGGGTAGTTAGCTCTGGGGAGCCGACGGGGCTCCCCCCAGAAAACCAGCGTTGAATGTAATGAAACGCCATTTTCTGGGTGAGTCCCGGAGGCTCCCCGGCATCCCTCCCTCCCTCCGGTCGGCGGTTTTTCGCGTTTTTGACATCCAGCCTCAAGAACTGAGGTGTGGGTAGCCGGCGCGGGGGGTCTGGGGCTCCCCCTTCCCCCTCCCGGGGAGGGGGGAGCTGCGCAGACAGCGGCGCGGCAGTGTGTGACGTCACACTAATTTGCTTGTTTTCGGTTGGGGAGTTCTATCCACTAGTTCGGTATTAGGTAGCAATTTTAACCAGAATAGGGGTTTGTTTTGGGGCGCTTACCTTTCTGGGTGCCTGTTCCGGTCGATGGCAGACATAGAATGCTTCCAACTACACGGGGGCTTCTATAGGCCATTGCTCCCCTTGCCTCTCTGAGGGGGCCCGGTTCTGGCCGTGGTCCCCGGTAGGCCTAAGAACTCCATACACATGACTGATGCCAAAGTCTGACATTAGCATATCAGCCTGGGATAGCTCCGGGGAGCCTCCGGGACTCACCCAGAAAATGGCGTTTCATTACATTCAACGCTGGTTTTTTGTTTTGACGCTAAAGGTTATTGCGAGTACTCATCGCACTTTGTACTTTTGGTTTTAAATTCTTACTAATCATAACTCCAAGTTCCCTTTCGAAATACGCGACTTCGCAATCACAACACCATCTATCTCGTATCTTGTAACTCTATCATATCATTACCTAACCTCAAAACTTTACATTTATCAGCATTGAACTGCATCTGTCAACCTTTTGCCCATTTCAAAACTCTATTTAGATCAACTTGAAGAGAAAGTGAGTCTTCTTCTGTGTTATTTCCCTACCGATTTTTGTATCATCGGCAAATTTGCAAATGTTGTTACTCAAACCTGAATCTAAATCATTTATATATACTTTATTATAAACAACAGAGGTCCAAGGACAGAGCTTTGAGGTACTCAACCTACAACATTTTCCAACTCTGACTTAACCCCATTTATACTAACTCTGTTGAGCGTTGACCATTTATACATCAACTCTGTTGATGTGAGCACTTAATTGGCGGTCAGTGGTGGAGCTTAATTCTTAAAAAGCAATATATCCTATCGATCGTGATATAGTTTAGTATGCGTTTTAAAAAAAAAGAGCATATCAATGTTATATCACAGAAAACGATTTTATCATAAACTTATGCATTTGTCTTATTTGAAACCACATTGGTTTCATTTTGGATACAAATGTCCATGGAGATTCGGAATGGAAATTAATTATAGTTGAACCTACAGAGAGGAGTTTAAGAATCTGTGGTGAGAGTGATGGACACAGCCTTCACAATTATACTTCAGAGAATGTAAACATCTAAGAGTCATTAGAAATATGTGTAGAATAATAAACCCTACATTGTTTGAGTTAGGGAAAACACCATTTGTCATATAGATACTAGCTGTTCTTAAAGATTCACCCATTTTGCACCAGCAAGATAACATATGCCCGAAACGCATTGCGTAATAGTGGCTTTAGGCATTGTGTGTACTAGCTCTATCTATATATTGATCCATTAATGTAACATCACTTGTATGTATGTACCTTACCTGAATAAACATATTTATTTATTTATTTATATAAGATTTTAAGGGTTGACGAATGTTAATCTTCTTGTTTGATAAACTGTGAACTTGAGACATAGTTAATAAGAACACGCCAATATATAAGACAACAAAAAGTTTTCAGATTCTTTCACACCACTTTCCAGCAACTTTTACAATTTATATAAATTATTTTAGGGAATAATACATAAATTATATATTTAAACATGATATTAGTGTTTAGTGGAATGTATAAGGAGTCAAATTGTGTAAAAAGAGCGATTTTTAGAAAATTTTGAAAACTAGTTTTTTCTGATCATATATTATAACTAGATGGATTTTGAAGGTTTCACTGAGCCAATAAATATTATTCACAATTTATTAATTAATGAATTTTACAAAATAACACTATAAATTTTATATTTAAACATGTAAAAACTATTTGTAATACATTAGGAACAAAATAGTTGTAGAAAAACAATTTATTATAAAACCTTTGAGTTTGGATTTTTTTTTTTTTTTTTTTTTTTTTTTTTTTTTTTTAAAGTTTACTTTTATTAAAACTTTTATTAAAATTTTCTCAAAGGCTCTCCTGCACCATTCTCAATGCAAATCATTCCCAACCCTATGGGAAGAGATAGACGAACGTTTTGTAGATGATTTGTGTTTGCTGATTTATCTTTTCCTGAGGCTAGACGCCAGGTTCGCCGGCTCCCGCCTTATGCTAATATCTCTTATGCTCGCGTGTTGCGCTCTTCCTCTCCTCGTCCTTCCCGCCTTCCTCAGACTCTCAACCGTTTCCGGGCCTTGGACCCTGATGCGCCCGCTGCCCCCTCCTCTGTTCCTTTGGGTTCTCTCCCGAAGGATCCTTCTCCTGGTCCTCTGTCTGGGGTTCCCCTTCCTTCTACCCGGTCTGTCGTGTCTCCTGTGTCTTCTTCCTCGTCCCCCTCCGATCCTCCTTCCCATCCTCTTCCTCCATCTATCGGCTCACCCCACCGCCTGTCGGTGCGGGCGGATGTCCATCGCTCTCCTAATGGCCGTCATGTGTGCTCTCGTTCGGCTTCTCCTGTTGAGACACTGGAATCCGTTGCCCGGTACATAGTTGCTGGGACACCGGTCTCTTTAAGTCAGAAGCGTAAGCCTAGCTCCTCTCCTTCCTCTTCCCCGGCGGGTAAGAAGGCTTCGCTTTCTTCCTCAGCTCCTACTTCTGGCTCTGTTGCTCCTTCCCCTCCCGTTTCAGTGATTACGCCCCCTGTTCCTGCTATGGAGGTTTCTTTGGCCCCTGCTTCCCTTTCGGTTGCTGCTCTTGCTGGGGTGCGCTCCCCTCTTTCTACTCCCCCTCTTCCTGCTGCTGTCCTTGACTGCTCCTCTCCGTTGTCTCCTCCTCTTCCTCCTCCTCTGGACCCCGCCCGCCCTCCTCTGATCTGTTCTCCCGTTTCCTTCCCTCCGTCTTTGCTCAGTTTACCAGTGCCCCCTAACCCTGACTTTGCTGACCCTGATCCCGACCTCGATATTCTTTAACGTGCTCTGTTGCTCTTTCGCCTTTGTTTCTTCCTTGTTCTCTGTTTTTGTCCTTTCTCTTCTCGTCGTTGTCCATTCTTCAATGGAACGTTCGAGGTTATTACGCCAATTTCCTCGAACTCCAACTTATGATTTCGCGGTTTTCGCCCCATTGTGTCTGTCTCCAGGAGCCAATGCTTGGTGCTCGTCCTGGTCGTTTTCGTGGCTATTCCTTTCTCTCCCCCCCCCCTGCCATTGCTGGGGCTTCTAATTCTTCTGCTCTCTTGATTTGTGCTGATGTTCCCTTTGTTCCTTTGCTTTTTCCTTCGCCTATCCATTGTTCTGCTGCTCGTATCTTTGTGGGGAAATGGTACACAGTTTGTTCCATTTATCTCCCCCCCGAGTGTCCCGCTCTCTCTTCCTGATTTGAAACACCTCCTAGACTCCTTGCCGGAGCCTGTGCTCCTGCTGGGTGACTTCAATTGTCGTCATTCTCTTTGGAGTGACGTTCTGACAAATACCCGGGGTCGCCTCCTTGAGCCGTTTCTCCTCTCTTCTTCCCTGTCTCTTCTGACTTCTGGTGAGCCCACTCATTTGGACTCTCGGACTCGCACCCTTTCTTGTCTTGATCTTTCTCTCTGCTCTTCTTCTCTTTACTTAGATTTCACATGGCAGGTTCTTGATGACCTCCATGGAAGTGATCATTTCCCCATCCTTGTTTCCCTTTTCTCTTTTTGCTCTTCCCTCTCTTTCCCTAGGTGGCAGTTTGCTAAGGCGGACTGGACTCTATTTTCCCTCAGTGCTACTCTCTCTGACCTCTCCCTTCTGCCTCTCTCTCGCGCTCTCCTCCTTTTTCATGACACTGTCTTCAACACTGCCCTCCGCTCTATTCCTCGCTCTTCCTCTCGGGGTCCAGGTCCACGGAAGTGCGTTCCCTGGTGGAATGCGGACTGTGCTCGGGCTGTCCGCTGTAAGCGTGCAGCCTGGAAGAGGCACCGCCGTGGGCAGACGACCGATTCTTTTCTTTTCTTTCAGAAAGCGAGTGCGGTGGCCCTTAGGGCCATCCGTACGGCTAAACGTGAATGTTGGGCATCTTATGTCTCAACAATTACGTCCGAAACCCCTCTGGCCCAGATCTGGAAGCGTATCTGCAAGATAGCGGGTAAGTTCGTTCCCGATGTTTCACCGGTCCTTCACTTCCATGATACTCTTGTGGCGGACCCGTTGCAGGTCGCTTCCGAACTGGGTTCCCACTTTTCTTCTGTTAGCTCTGGTCTTCATCTTCCCCAATCTTTCCTTCTTCGTAAACCTGTCCTTGAGTCTCGTCCTTTAGATTTCTCCACTGATCTTCAGCTTCCCTATAATGATCCCTTCTCTCTCTCTGAACTTCGTTCTGCCCTAGCCCTCTGCGGTTCTACGGCGGCGGGCTCCGATGGTATTCATTATGAGATGCTTCGCCATCTCCCTCCGAGCACGTCTCAGTATTTACTGAGTCTGTATAATCGGATCTGGGAGTCGTCGTCAGTCCCTGAGGGCTGGCTCGATGCCGTTGTCCTCCCTGTTCACAAACCGGGGTCTCTGGGTACTTCCCCTAAGGACTTTCGCCCTATTGCTCTCACAAGTTGTGTCTGCAAACTCTTTGAACGTATGGTTAACGTTCGTCTGATGTGGTTCCTGGAACACCATCACCTCCTCTCCCCTTCTCAATTTGGTTTCCGCAAGTGCCGCAGCACGACAGATGTCCGGGTGAACTTGGAGGTCTATATTCGTACTGCTTTTGCTGCGAAGACCTCCGTTGTTGCCATCCTTTTTGACCTGGAAAAGGCTTACGACACCACTTGGCGTTATCATATCCTATCTCAACTTCATTCTTTTGGCCTTCGTGGTCATCTCCCTCTCTTTCTCCGCAGCTTCCTCTCTCGTCGTTCCTTTCGGGTGCGCCTTGGTACCGCTCTCTCTCCCTCTTTTCAGCAATACGAAGGTGTGCCCCAGGGTAGTGTTCTGAGCACTACTCTTTTTCTGGTTGCCCTCAATGGTCTTCTTTCCTCTCTTCCTTCTGGTGTCTTCTCCGCTCTCTATGTCGATGATCTTACCCTTTGTTGTCAGGGTGATGATTCGCCTCTCCTTCAACGCCGGCTTCAACTTGCAATTGATGCCGTGTCGTCTTGGGCCGCAGATCATGGCTTCAAGTTCTCTTATTCTAAGACTTGTGCCATGACTTTTACGCGGAAACGGGTTGTTCTTCGTCCCTCTGTCACTTTATGGTCATCCCCTTGAATACAAAGATTCCGCGAAGCTTTTGGGGTTATTCCTTGACACTCGTTTGTCTTCGTCTCCCCATATCTCTTACCTCCGTGTTGAGTGCTCTAAGGCCCTTACCCTCCTTCGGGTCTTGTCCCATACTTCTTGGGGGGGCAGATAGGTGCACTCTCCTTGCTTTACATTCCTCTCTCGTCCTGTCTAAGCTCGATTATGGTTGCCCTGCTTACTCGTCTGCTTCTCCTACTCTTCGCCGTCTTCATGCTTTGCACCATACTGGGTTGCGCCTCAGTTCTGGTGCCTTTCGTTCGACTCCCATCCTTAGCTTGTATGTTGACACTGGCTTCCTGTCTCTCCAGGACCGCCGTGATCGCTACTGTCTTCGCTATCTTGCGCGGTCCTTGCAACATCCTTCCTCTCGCCTCTGTCGTGCTTTAACTTTTACCCCTCCTGCGGTTCCTGTTCCTCTTCACCACCTTCCTCTTTCTGTCCGGTTATCTCGCCTGCAGGATTCTCTTTCCGTTCGTATTTCTGATGTTTCTCCTCGTGTTGTTCCTTCTTTGCCCCCGTGGAGGGTCCCTCTTCCGCGGTTTTGTGCATCCTTGACCCGTATCACTAAAGCTTTTACCCCTCCTACGGTTCTAAAACGCCTTTTCCTCGAGCACTTTTCTTCTCACTCCCCCTCCGTGTCTGTCTTCACCGATGGGTCTAAGTCAGTGGACGGTGTTGGCTACTCTGTTGTTTTTCCTGATCGCACTTATATGTGTCGCTTGCCTCCAGAGACTAGCATCTTTACAGCGGATCTTTATGCTATTCTCTGTGCTCTTCGTCTCCTGCTTTCTCGTTGTCAGTTTTTCTTTGTAGTTGTTGTTGACTCTCGTAGTGCCCTCATGGCTCTCGGGTTCTTTAATCTGGTTCATCCAGTAGTTGTCGAGATCCAGCATTGGCTGTTTCTCGTTCACAGTAAATTTAAGTCGGTTGAGTTTTGTTGGGTTCCCAGCCATATTGGTGTGTCTTTAAATGAACGTGCGGATGCT
Organism: Procambarus clarkii; assembly: GCF_040958095.1. Lineage (NCBI taxonomy): Eukaryota > Metazoa > Arthropoda > Malacostraca > Decapoda > Cambaridae > Procambarus > Procambarus clarkii. The sequence goes on along the minus strand of NC_091187.1, from coordinate 39,378,636 downwards.
GCCGCCAAGGAAGCTGTCCGCTCTTGTCCCATCTCTCGTAAAGGCATTCCGTATTCCGACTTTTACCCGGTTATCTATTCCTCAGTCCTTACCCGTTGGCAGGCTTCTTGGTTGTCTGTTATTGGTAACAAGCTACGTACTCTTAAATGTTGTGTTTCCTCGTGGCAGTCCTCCTTCCACCATAACCGGCGGTGGGAAACAGCTCTGGCGAGGTTGCGTATTGGCCATACTCGCTTAACCCATGGTCACTTGATGGAGCGCCGCCCTGCTCCTTATTGTCCTAGTTTCATTGTCCCTCTTTCGGTCGTGCATGTCCTTCTTGAATGTCCTGACTTCTAGGACGAGCGTATTTCTTGCTTTCCGACCGCCCCTCGCGGTTACCTGTCCCTCGATAGAATTCTTGGTGACTCGGATACTTTTGATATCGTTCGCCTTATGCGTTTTTGTTCTCGTATTGGCATCCTTGGTGATATTTAGCGCCCTCTGATTATTTTGCATATTTGATGGTGCTACATAGCCTTCCCGGTTTGGTGCCTTCTTTTGATAATTACTTACTTACTTACTTTCTTCCTCGGCCCCTACTTCTGCCTCTCTCGCTCCTTCCCCTCCCATTTCGGTGGTTGCGCCCCCTGTTCCTGCTATAGAGGTTTCTTTAGCCCCCGCTTCCCTCTCAGTTGCTGCCCTTGCTGAGGTACTCTCCCCTCTTTCTACCCCTCCTCTTCCTGCTGATGTCCTTGCCTGCTCCTCTCCGTTGTCTCCTCCTCTTCCTCGTCCTCCTCCTCCTCCTCCGGACCCCGCCCGCTCGCCTCTGATCTGTTCTCCCATTTCCTTCCCTCCGTCTTTGCTCAGTTTACCAATGCCCCCTAACCCTGACTTTACTGACCCTGATCCCGACCCTGATATTCTTTAACATGCTCTGTTGCTCTTTCGCCTTTGTTTCTTCCTTGTTCTCTGTTTTTGTCCTTTCTCTTCTCGTCGTTGTCCATTCTTCAATGGAACGTTCGAGGCTATTACGCCAATTTCCTCGAACTCCAACTTCTGCTTTCGCGGTTTTCGCCCCTTTGTGTCTGTCTCCAGGAGCCAATGCTTGGTGCTCGTCCTGGTCGTTTTCGTGGCTATTCCTTTCTCTCCCCCCCTCCAGCTGTTGCTGGGGCTTCTAATTCTTCTGCTCTTTTGATTCGTGCTGATGTTCCCTTTGTTCCTTTACTTTTTCCTTCACCTCTCCATTGTTCTGCTGCTCGTGTCTTTGTGGGAAAATGGTACACTGTTTGTTCCATTTATCTCCCCCCGAGTGTCCCACTTTCTCTTCCTGATTTGAAACACCTCCTAGACTCCTTGCCGGAGCCTGTGCTCCTGCTGGGTGACTTCAATTGTCGTCATTCTCTTTGGGGTGACGTTCTGACAAATACCCGGGGTCGCCTTCTTGAGCCGTTTCTCCTCTCTTCTTCCCTGTCTCCTCTGAATTCTGGTGAGCCCACTCACTTGGATTCTCGGACTCGCACCCTTTCTTGTCTTGATCTTTCTCTCTGCTCTTCTTCTCTTTACTTAGACTTCACGTGGCAGGTTCTTGATGACCTCCATGGAAGTGATCATTTCCCCATCCTTGTTTCCCTTTTCTCTTTTCGCCCTTCCCTCTCTTTCCCTAGGTGGCAGTTTGCTAAGGCGGAATGGACCCTATTTTCCCTCAGTGCTACTCTCTCTGACCTCTCCCTTCTGCCTCTCTCTCGCGCTCTCCTCCTTTTTCATGACACTGTCTTCAACACTGCCCTCCGCTCTATTCCTCGCTCTTCCTCTCGGGGTCCACGGAAGTGCGTTCCCTGGTGGAATGCGGACTGTGCTCGGGCTGTCCGCTGTAAGCGTGCAGCCTGGAAGAGGCACCGCCGTGGGCAGACGACCGATTCTTTTCTTTTCTTTCAGAAAGCGAGTGCGGTGGCCCTTAGGGCCATCCGTACGGCTAAACGTGAATGTTGGGCATCTTATGTCTCAACAATTACGTCCGAAACCCCTCTGGCCCAGATCTGGAAGCGTATCTGCAAGATAGCGGGTAAGTTCGTTCCCGATGTTTCACCGGTCCTTCACTTCCATGATACTCTTGTGGCGGACCCGTTGCAGGTCGCTTCCGAACTGGGTTCCCACTTTTCTTCTGTTAGCTCTGGTCTTCATCTTCCCCAATCTTTCCTTCTTCGTAAACCTGTCCTTGAGTCTCGTCCTTTAGATTTCTCCACTGATCTTCAGCTTCCCTATAATGATCCCTTCTCTCTCTCTGAACTTCGTTCTGCCCTAGCCCTCTGCGGTTCTACGGCGGCGAGCTCCGATGGTATTCATTATGAGATGCTTCGCCATCTCCCTCCGAGCACGTCTCAGTATTTACTGAGTCTGTATAATCGGATCTGGGAGTCGTCGTCAGTCCCTGAGGGCTGGCTCGATGCCGTTGTCCTCCCTGTTCGCAAACCGGGGTCTCTGGGTACATTCCCTAAGGACTTTCGCCCTATTGCTCTCACAAGTTGTGTCTGCAAACTCTTTGAACGTATGGTTAACGTTCGTCTGATGTGGTTCCTGGAACACCATCACCTCCTCTCCCCTTCTCAATTTGGTTTCCGCAAGTGCCGCAGCACGACAGATGTCCGGGTGAACTTGGAGGTCTATATTCGTACTGCTTTTGCTGCGAAGACCTCCGTTGTTGCCATCCTTTTTGACCTGGAAAAGGCTTACGACACCACTTGGCGTTATCATATCCTATCTCAACTTCATTCTTTTGGCCTTCGTGGTCATCTCCCTCTCTTTCTCCGCAGCTTCCTCTCTCGTCGTTCCTTTTGGGTGCGCCTTGGTACCGCTCTCTCTCCCTCTTTTCAGCAATACGAAGGTGTGCCCCAGGGTAGTGTTCTGAGCACTACTCTTTTTCTGGTTGCCCTCAATGGTCTTCTTTCCTCTCTTCCTTCTGGTGTCTTCTCCGCTCTCTATGTCGATGATCTTACCCTTTGTTGTCAGGGTGATGATTTGCCTCTCCTTCAACGCCGGCTTCAACTTGCAAGTGATGCCGTGTCGTCTTGGGCCACAGATCATGGCTTCAAGTTCTCTTATTCTAAGACTTGTGCCATGACTTTTACGCGGAAACGGGTTGTTCTTCGTCCCTCTGTCACTTTATGGTCATCCCCTTGAATACAAAGATTCCGCGAAGCTTTTGGGGTTATTCCTTGACACTCGTTTGTCTTCGTCTCCCCATATCTCTTACCTCCGTGTTGAGTGCTCTAAGGCCCTTACCCTCCTTCGGGTCTTGTCCCATACTTCTTGGGGGGGCAGATAGGTGCACTCTCCTTGCTTTACATTCCTCTCTCGTCCTGTCTAAGCTCGATTATGGTTGCCCTGCTTACTCGTCTGCTTCTCCTACTCTTCGCCGTCTTCATGCTTTGCACCATACTGGGTTGCGCCTCAGTTCTGGTGCCTTTCGTTCGACTCCCATCCTTAGCTTGTATGTTGACACTGGCTTCCTGTCTCTCCAGGACCGCCGTGATCGCTACTGTCTTCGCTATCTTGCGCGGTCCTTGCAACATCCTTCCTCTCGCCTCTGTCGTGCTTTAACTTTTACCCCTCCTGCGGTTCCTGTTCCTCTTCACCACCTTCGTCTTTCTGTCCGGTTATTTCGCCTGCAGGATTCTCTTTCCGTTCGTATTTCTGATGTTTCTCCTCGTGTTGTTCCTTCTTTGCCCCCGTGGAGGGTCCCTCTTCCGCGGTTTTGTGCATCCTTGACCCGTATCAGTAAAGCTTTTACCCCTCCTACGGTTCTAAAACGCCTTTTCCTCGAGCACTTTTCTTCTCACTCCCGCTCCGTTTCTGTCTTCACCGATGGGTCTAAGTCAGTGGACGGTGTTGGCTACTCTGTTGTTTTTCCTGATCGCACTTATATGTGTCGCTTGCCTCCAGAGACTAGCATCTTTACAGCGGATCTTTATGCTATTCTCTGTGCTCTTCGTCTCCTGCTTTCTCGTTGTCAGTTTTTCTTTGTAGTTGTTGTTGACTCTCGTAGTGCCCTCATGGCTCTCGGGTTCTTTAATCTGGTTCATCCAGTAGTTGTCGAGATCCAGCATTGGCTGTTTCTCGTTCACAGTAAATTTAAGTCGGTTGAGTTTTGTTGGGTTCCCAGCCATATTGGTGTGTCTTTAAATGAACGTGCGGATGCTGCCGCCAAGGAAGCTGTCCGCTCTTGTCCCATCTCTCGTAAAGGCATTCCGTATTCCGACTTTTACCCGGTTATCTATTCCTCAGTCCTTACCCGTTGGCAGGCTTCTTGGTTGTCTGTTATTGGTAACAAGCTACGTACTCTTAAATGTTGTGTTTCCTCGTGGCAGTCCTCCTTCCACCATAACCGGCGGTGGGAAACAGCTCTGGCGAGGTTGCGTATTGGCCATACTCGCTTAACCCATGGTCACTTGATGGAGCGCCGCCCTGCTCCTTATTGTCCTAGTTTCATTGTCCCTCTTTCGGTCGTGCATGTCCTTCTTGAATGTCCTGACTTCTAGGACGAGCGTATGTCTTGCTTTCCGACCGCCCCTCGCGGTTACCTGTCCCTCGATAGAATTCTTGGTGACTCGGATACTTTTGATATCGTTCGCCTTATGCGTTTTTGTTCTCGTATTGGCATCCTTGGTGATATTTAGCGCCCTCTGATTATTTTGCGTATTTGATGGTGCTACATAGCCTTCCCGGTTTGGTGCCTTCTTTTGATAATTACTTACTTACTTACTTACTTTCTTCCTCGGCCCCTACTTCTGCCTCTCTCGCTCCTTCCCCTCCCATTTCGGTGGTTGCGCCCCCTGTTCCTGCTATAGAGGTTTCTTTAGCCCCCGCTTCCCTCTCAGTTGCTGCCCTTGCTGAGGTACGCTCCCCTCTTTCTACCCCTCCTCTTCCTGCTGATGTCCTTGCCTGCTCCTCTCCGTTGTCTCCTCCTCTTCCTCGTCCTCCTCCTCCTCCTCCGGACCCCGCCCGCTCGCCTCTGATCTGTTCTCCCATTTCCTTCCCTCCGTCTTTGCTCAGTTTACCAATGCCCCCTAACCCTGACTTTGCTGACCCTGATCCCGACCCTGATATTCTTTAACATGCTCTGTTGCTCTTTCGCCTTTGTTTCTTCCTTGTTCTCTGTTTTTGTCCTTTCTCTTCTCGTCGTTGTCCATTCTTCAATGGAACGTTCGAGGCTATTACGCCAATTTCCTCGAACTCCAACTTCTGCTTTCGCGGTTTTCGCCCCTTTGTGTCTGTCTCCAGGAGCCAATGCTTGGTGCTCGTCCTGGTCGTTTTCGTGGCTATTCCTTTCTCTCCCCCCCTCCAGCTGTTGCTGGGGCTTCTAATTCTTCTGCTCTTTTGATTCGTGCTGATGTTCCCTTTGTTCCTTTACTTTTTCCTTCACCTCTCCATTGTTCTGCTGCTCGTGTCTTTGTGGGGAAATGGTACACTGTTTGTTCCATTTATCTCCCCCCGAGTGTCCCGCTTTCTCTTCCTGATTTGAAACACCTCCTAGACTCCTTGCCGGAGCCTGTGCTCCTGCTGGGTGACTTCAATTGTCGTCATTCTCTTTGGGGTGACGTTCTGACAAATACCCGGGGTCGCCTTCTTGAGCCGTTTCTCCTCTCTTCTTCCCTGTCTCTTCTGAATTCTGGTGAGCCCACTCACTTGGATTCTCGAACTCGCACCCTTTCTTGTCTTGATCTTTCTCTCTGCTCTTCTTCTCTTTACTTAGACTTCACGTGGCAGGTTCTTGATGACCTCCATGGAAGTGATCATTTCCCCATCCTTGTTTCCCTTTTCTCTTTTCGCCCTTCCCTCTCTTTCCCTAGGTGGCAGTTTGCTAAGGCGGAATGGACCCTATTTTCCCTCAGTGCTACTCTCTCTGACCTCTCCCTTCTGCCTCTCTCTCGCGCTCTCCTCCTTTTTTCATGACACTGTCTTCAACGCTGCCCTCCGCTCTATTCCTCGCTCTTCCTCTCGGGGTCCACGGAAGTGCGTTCCCTGGTAGAATGCGGACTGTGCTCGGGCTGTCCGCTGTAAGCGTGCAGCCTGGAAGAGGCACCGCCGTCGGCAGACGACCGATTCTTTTCTTTTCTTTCGGAAAGCGAGTGCGGTGGCCCGTAGGGCCATCTGTATGGCTAAACGTGAATGTTGGGCATCTTATGTCTCAACAATTACGTCCGAAACTCCTCTGGCCCAGATCTGGAAGCGTATCCGCAAGATAGCGGGTAAATTCGTTCCCGATGTTTCACCGGTCCTTCACCTCCATAATACTCTTGTGGCAGACCCGTTGCAGGTCGCTTCCGTACTGGGTTCCCACTTTTCTTCTGTTAGCTCTGGTCTTCATCTTCCCCAATCTTTTTTTCTTCGTAAACCTGTCCTTGAGTCTCGTCCTTTAGATTTCTGCACTCGTCTTCAGCTTCCCTATAATGATCCCTTCTCTCTCTCTGAACTTCGTTCTGCTCTGGCCCTCTGCGGTTCTACGGCGGCGGGCTCCGATGGTATTCATTATGAGATGCTTCTCCATCTCCCTTCGTGCACGTCTCAGTATTTACTGAGTCTGTATAATCGGATCTGGGAGTCGTCGTCAGTCCCTGAGGACTGGCTCGATGCCGTTGTCCTCCCTGTTCGCAAACCGGGGTCTCTGGGTACTTCCCCTAAGGACTTTCGCCCTATTGCTCTCACAAGTTGTGTCTGCAAACTCTTTGAACGTATGGTTAACGTTCGTCTGATGTGGTTCCTGGAACACCATCACCTCCTCTCCCCTTCTCAATTTGGTTTCCGCAAGTGCCGCAGCACGACAGATGTCCTGGTGAACTTGGAGGTCTATATTCGTACTGCTTTTGCAGCGAAGACCTCCGTTGTCGCCGTCCTTTTTGACCTGGAAAAGGCTTACGACAACCACTTGGAGATATCATATTTTATCTCAACTTCATTCTTTTGGCCTTCGTGGTCGTCTCCCTCTCTTTCTCCGCAGCTTCCTCTCCGTCGTTCCTTTCGGGTGCGCCTTGGTACCGCGCTCTCTGCCTCTTTTCAGCAATACGAAGGTGTGCCCCAGGGTAGTGTTCTGAGCACTACTCTTTTTCTGGTTGCCCTCAATGGTCTTCTTTCTTCTCTTCCTTTTGGTGTCTTCTCCGCTCTCTATGTCGATGATCTTACTTTTTGCTGTCAGGGTGATGATTCGCCTCTCCTTCAGCGCCGGCTTCAACTTGCAATTGATGCCGTGTCGTCTTGGGCCACCGATCATGGCTTCAAGTTCTCTACTTCTAAGACTTGTGCCATGACTTTTACGCGGAAACGGGTTGTTCTTCGTCCCTCTTTGTCACTTTATGGTCATCCCCTTGAATACAAAGATTCCGCGAAGCTTTTGGGGTTATTCCTTGACACTCGTTTGTCTTGGTCTCCCCATATCTCTTACCTTCGTGTTGAGTGCTCTAAGGCCCTACCCCCCTTCGGGTCTTGTCCCATACTTCTTGGGGAGCAGATAGGCGCACTCTCCTTACTTTACATTCCTCTCTTGTCCTGTCTAAGCTCGATTATGGTTGCCCTGCTTACTCGTCTGCTTCTCCTTCTACTCTTCGCCGTCTTGATGCTTTGCACCATACTGGGTTGCGCCTCAGTTCTGGTGCCTTTCGTTCGACTCCTGTCCTTAGCTTATATGTTGACACTGGCTTCCTGTCTCTCCAGGACCGCCGTGATCGCTACTGTCTTCGCTATCTTGCGCGGTTCTTGCAACATCCTTCCTCTCGCCTCTGTCGTGCTTTAACTTTTACCCCTCCTGCGGTTCCTGTTCCTCTTCACCACCTCCCTCTTTCTGTCCGGTTATCTCGCCTACGCGAATTCTCTTTTCGTTCGTATTTCTGATGTTTCTCCTCGTGTTGTTCCTTCTTTGCCCCCGTGGAGAGTCCCTCTTCCGCGGTTTTGTACATCCTTGACCCGTATCACTAAAGCTTTTACCCCTCCTACGGTTCTAAAACGCCTTTTCCTCGAGCACTTTTCTTCTCACTCCCGCTCCGTTTCTGTCTTCACCGATGGGTCTAAGTCTGCGGATGGTGTTGGCTACTCTGTTGTTTTTCCTGATCGCACTTATATGTGTCACTTACCTCCGGAGACTAGCATCTTTACAGCAGAGCTTTATGCTATTCTCTATGCTCTTCGTCTCCTGCTTTCTCGTTGTCAGTCTTCCTTTGTAGTTGTTGTTGACTCTCGTAGTGCCCTCATGGCTCTCGGGTCCTTTAATCCGGTTCATCCAGTAGTTGTCGAGATCTAGCATTGGCTGTTTCTTGTTCACAGTAAATTTAAGTCGGTTGAATTTTGTTGGGTTCCCAGCCATATTGGTGTGTCTTTAAATGAGCGTGCGGATGCTGCCGCCAAGGAAGCTGTCCGCTCTTGTCCCATCTCTCGTAAAGGTATTCCATATTCCGACTTTTACCCGGTTATCCATTCCTCCGTCCTTACCCGTTGGCAGGCTTCTTGGTCGTCTGTTACTGGTAACAAACTACGTACTCTTAAATGTTGTGTTTCCTCGTGGCCGTCCTCCTACCACCGTAACCGGTGTTGGGAAACGGCTCTGGCGAGGTTGCGTATTGGCCATACTCGCTTACCCCATGGTCACTTGATGGAGCGCCGCCCTGCTCCTTATTGTCTTAGTTGCATTGTCCCTCTTGCGGTCGTGCATGTCCTTGAATGTCTTGACTTCCAGGACGAGCGTGTGTCTTGCTTTTCGACCGCCCCTCGCGGTCACCTGTCCCTCAATAGAATTCTTGGTGACTCGGATACTTTTGATATCGTTTGCCTTATGAGTTTTTGTTCCCGAATTGGCGTCCTTGGTGATATTTAGCGCCCTCTGATTATTCTGCACATTTGATGGTGCTACATAGCCTTCCCGGTTTTGGTGCCTTCTTTTGATAATTACTTACTTACTTACTTTTAGGGTTTCACATTCAACAATATAGTGTTCTAGTGAATATGCATTAGAGGTTTACAATCTGAATATTCCGGTAGTGGCTCAGCTTCACTAACCTGCCAGATGTGTCTATAGCCAAGGCGAATTCGCGCAATGACTATATCACATTGCCTGGTCCGGTTACTGTGCTGACCATACAAATACCTGTTATTACAAAACTTGTCATAGCTTTTAATACTGCAGCTTTCAGGTCCCTGGGCATTTCTTAGTTCTTCTAAATCTGAATTAATTTCTTTAATTTGCATGTTTCTAATAATTGCATTAGATAGTCCAAAGTCATAATCAGTGTTTTCTTTCCTGCAAGCCTCATTGACCAATCGATCTACAAAGTCATGTTTTCCAACATGGGAGTTTTATATGTGCGATTTTGCTATTGGAGCAGTTTACTTTGTAAATGCCTTGTTTGTGAGAATTTTTGGTCTTATTTGTGTTTTACATTGTAAGCCCCCTCCCCATCCGGCCCTTTGGCATCATGAGGGGGCTTTGTGCACGGCTGCTGGAGTGTGATGCTCCGTGGGACAGTCCTGTCCTTTTACGGCCTTGCACTCCTGCTGCTGTCTTCTCTAATTGTGCCGGATCGCTTTTCCTTTTCATAGTTTCGTTTTTCTCCCCCCCCCCTCTTCTCCTATCTGCTTGTCATTTCTGCCTACCTTTTGCTTGTTTTGGATTATTTCTTTGGACTTCTTCTATTTTGACACCCGGGTGCTTGAGGAGGCATACTCTTGCACCCGTAGAACTGTAGTACCCAACGTCTCGAGCGAGGGTAACCTTTTATTGTCAATCCCCCTTTCGTTGCTGAACCCGACCTCAACGGACTGACGGTTCTTAACCCTTACACTGCTCAGGGGTCCTTGGGACATTTACACCCCTGTGCGCAAGAAAAAAAAAATTAAAAAAATTTTTTTCGTCTTCTAAACATGTTAATTTGTGTCCCCTGAGCACGGAAAAAAAAATCGTAGGTGACATATTTTGGGCGCAATTGACCGAGGAAGTCTGGCAAAAAGTGGGCGTTGACAGAGCGGTCGTCAGGCCCCGGTCAGCGTCACCCGCGTTGACAGATGGGAGTTGCCACAAAGATATTATTACCTAATTGTTTCAATGTCTCCGATTGATTTTTTCTTAGTTTTTTTGCAGTAATAATATTCAATAGTGTGTATTGTAATATATTTATATAATAAAAGTGGTTAATAATCGCTATACTCAAAAGTATGATGTGCATATTAGTGATTCAATTATTATGTTTATAAAACTATAAACAAATAGTTTTGCTGCTATTACACTCTATACACAGGTTATATATAAGTATTGGCATGTTTTGGTCACCATAACGAACCACTAAGTTGGTATTGAGAGTCGAAAAGCAACGAGGAGTTACCGCCACACACCAGCCAGCCACTCGCTGCCACTCCCTCAACACACGCACTAAACTTTCTCCCCCAACAATACCAGTTGTGGTGTTATTACACTATATACAGACGTTATATATAAGTATGTGTATATTTTGTTCACCACAACTGTACAGCTAAGCTGATATAGTTAGTTCAGGCACTAAGAGTCGTCGCTATACACAGATGGCGGCTGGCGGCTCCCTCACTCTTTCAAGGTCACACGCACTAAACTTTCTCCCCCAACAATACCTTTTGCAGTGTTATTACCCTATATACACATATTATATATAAATATCTACATGTTTTATGCACCGTAACTGTACACCTAAGCTTGTAGTGCGCCCAAAGAGCATAGTGGCCACCCTCTAAACAGCTAGACAAATCGTGCAGACGACGTCACCTCCGTCACCCATATGGCTCCTCCCAGCATAATCCTTTTGCTGTTATTACACTAATACACACATTATATATAAGTATCTACATTTGTGTTCACCATAGAGAACCAATGACCTGGTATGGTGAATGCAAACAATAACAGGTGGCCACACAGTCAGTAAACATGCTGTCTCCCTCCGTCTCTCAGCATCACTCCTCCCACAGCGCTAATTATTACAACAATCCTGCTATTATCACAACCCTGGTTATTTATATCACAGTCATTGGTCATCTGTAATATTGTCATCGCTAAATAATAACAATTATATATTTATTTTGACATTTTTCGGCGATGCTGTGGTCACAAGCTGAACATCAATGCTGTTCGCTCATGCTGCGTGCGCCGGCCTTGGTTGCTCCAACAGTACTGTGCCTCTCACACCTGAGAATATTGCCCACGATTTTTTTTTAAAATGGCATCTGTTTACAAGAGCCCTGAGGAAGCTACTGTGAACCCCGTGTAGACGCGGGCCATTTGAATCGGGCCTGGCACCCTATGGCGTATATATACGCCATGCGCACCATGGGACATGTTACTCAGGGCGTATATATACGCCATGCGCAGTTTAAGGGTTAAGGTAGTGTTTGTGGGGCGTATACTCACGACGCACCCCTAGGGGGCCCCGGCATGATCGACGATAGCTTCCTGTTGGGTGTCCTGCCGCTAATTGTGGCTCCATGGTGGGTATGGGGGCACATTCGTGGATGAATTTATCACTCTTCGTACCTATGTCTATAAATGTTTCTGTTGTGCCCTCTCAGGCTCGTGGGGTGGGCGACCAAGCCCCCTAGTCGGCCTGTCTTGGAAGACCGGCTCTATAGCCTCCGCTGCGTTGGGACCCGACCTTGCTCCCAATCACCAGTAATACCCTCCTGTACCTGTAAAAAAATTACAGGTACAATGAAATTTTTTTGACACAAAAGCAGATCAGAAGAATACACAATATTAACAATACACAGTAATGAACAAGGAATCCTAAGTACAATTAGGAAAACAACTCAGGGTTATACATTGGATCACTGAAGCACAATGTGAGGATCGTTACAAGGAGTAATGCAGTAGAAAATGCACTCAATACAACAACCATGATAAAAGATGATCTAAGATTACAATGGTGATGAAAATGACTTTAGGTACAAAAAATTTGGGATTGGTTAGCACTGGAAACAGTGTGAAGATAAAGCTCTAGGTAGAAGACTATGAAGATGAAATTAGGTACTTTTTGGTTTTATTTTTGAATGAGGCAAAAGTTGGACAGCTTTTCAGTTCATTAGGGAGTGAGTTCCATAGACTAGGTCCCTTTTTTTGCATTGAGTGTTTACACAGATTTAGTTTGACTCTGGGGATATCAAAGAGATATTTATGTCTGGTGTGGTGATTATGTGATCTATTATATCTGTCCAGGAAGAGTTTCAGAACAGGGTTTGCACTTAAAAAAAAGGGTTTTATAAATGTAATTAGCACAAGAGAATGTATGGAGTGAATTTATGTTTAGCATGTTTAGGGATTTAAACAGGGAAGCTATATGTTGTCTGAAAGCAGAGCTTGTTATTATCCTGATAGCATATTTTTGCTGGGTGTTGATGGGTTTGAGGTAGTTTGCAGAGGTTGAACCCCATGCACAGATACCATAAGTAAGATAGGGATAGAATAGTGCATAATAGAGTGAGAGTAGAGCAGAGTAGGGTACATAATATCTGAACTTAGAGAGTATACTAACAGTTTTAGAAACCTTTTTAGTTATGTGTTGAATGTGGATGCTGAAGTTGAGTCTCTTGTCTAGGTATAGGCCAAGGAACTATACATAATTTGTATTGCTAATATTTACATTATCTATCTGAAGCTAAATTGCATTTGTTGATTTGCTTCCAAATAAGATGTAGTAGATTTTTTCTATGTTTAGTGTAAGTTGGTTGACATCCATAGGTGAACTCGTTTTAGTTCATCGTTTACAACATTATTTCATATGAATGGGTTGGGGTCAGAGTAGATGAGAGTAGTATCATCAGAAAACAAGATAGGTTTAGGCATGCTAGAGACATTAGGCAGATCACTGATGTATATAAGAAATAGAAGAGGTAATAGGATGCTACCCTGTGGCACCCCTATGGTTAGTGGTAGAGTAGGAGAGGTAACATCATTGATGGTAACATATTGGTGTTTGTCACTAAGATAAGATTAGATATAGTTCAGGGCAAGGCCACGGATTCCATAATGTTGGAGTTTAAGTAAGAGGTAGTTATGGTTAACGGTATCAAAAGCCTTTCTCAGCTAAATGAAGAGTTCAATCGGAAACTCACTTTTGTCAAGGGCTGAGTAGATTAAGTCAAGCAGACTAACAATTTCATCATTGGTACTCTTTTGGGAGCAGAAGCCAAACTGACAGGGACTTAGTATACTGAATTTTACTAGATAGAAGTAGAGCTGTTTGTAAATAATTTTTTCAAATATTTTTGATAGTAAAGGTAGATTTGATATGGGTCTGCAATTACGTATGTCTGCCGTGTTACCTCCTTTATGAACTGGCGTTACTCTTGCTTTTTTAAGGATGTCAGGGTAGGTATGACCTTCTAGAGATATATTGAACAGCAAGGCTATGGAAAGTGCAATGACATGGGAGGCACTCTTGTATACCATGGATGGTATTTCAGTAATGTTCCCAGCTTTGGATTTTAGTGAGTGAATGATGGACACAACCTCAGTAGGGCTGATCGGTGAGAGGGGAAGAGAGTTTGGATAGCTACCTGAAAGATATGTGGTAACATATGTTTGGGTGTGAGGGATTTTCCGGGTAATGTTAGCACCAATCGATGAAAAGAAGCTATTAATTTAGTGCTGTTTCAAGGTCTGTTGCAGGTGTATAACCGTCCTTGGAGATTTTTATCTGGTTATGTGAATGTTGTTTAGCTCCTAGGATGTTAGAGATGGCTCTCCATGTGCTTTTCATGTTGCCTTTTGCTTCTTTGAATATATTCTCGTAATAGGAACACTTTGTTTTTCTTATTATACTGGTAAGCACTGATGAGTACTTCTTAATTACTTCCTTTGCAACTAGACCAATCCTATGTTCAATGAGGTAGTAATTAGACAGTTTACGACAATCTTATTTATTAACAAAAAGTTAAGGAAAATTAAATAAACTTGTTCAGTAAATATATAATATTAAAAATATCAAATAAATTTATTATGCAATCTCTATACCTGCTAATTAATATATATGTCATCGACCACAGACCTTTTGTATATAAGTTGTATGGATGTGACATGAACCTCACATATCTCTCGATTGTATAGATGTTACCAGTTTCATTTAACATCTAAGTGAATAAAACAAAACAAAAAGTAAAATTAGATAATAATCGACAATATAAAAATCCGAAAATATTGTGTTGGATACAATGAGGAGCTTAAGAATAAGATTTAACTAATAATAGTAATATTAAAAGAACTAGAACAAGAACAAACAACAATGGACAGTTAATATTATTTGGCAGATATATAAATAAACAGAGTGACCATATATTAGAAGTTACACTTACCAACCAATGCACACACTTTTGCTTTTAAATAAATGGATAGTGAAATAGCGCATATGTATGCATATATGTATGTCTAGCTGCGGAGACAAGTACGTCATTATTTGATTGTAAACTATTTAATGCTAGTAGTGAACAAATGGAGTCTGAAAAAATAGCTGTCTACTATAGTGTTTTCAATCATTTTAAGGGTCAACAGCATTGGTACCAGCTAGTTCAACTTGCAAGGTGGATGCAACAATTACACTACATCCCTTGACCAGTGTAGTGTAATCCATACTCCACTTACATGTATACAACCCCTCCCAGGAAATCCTCATTTACAAGGTCACAGCTTGCATACAAACAGCGACACTTTATGCAGACTGAAATAAATACAATTTCCATATTGTACATATTAAAGAACATATTGGTAATTTCCACCAAATAGTAAGTACCATCATAAATCATGAGAGTGAGGCAGTGTGCCAGTGTCATAGAAGGTTGCTAGTATGATACCAATTTTCAAGAAAGGAGATAAATCACTTGCATCAAACTATCAGTAAATTAACTTAACGTATAATGTTTATAAAGGCGAAGAATTACACAAGAACAACACAAGACAGAACTCGAAACCAAGTGTAAAAATTGGAAAAATTTAGATTTGGGAAAGAACTGCATGGGTAAATACACTGGGTTTGTACCTCAAGGTTCATGTATGCAAAATTACAGAGTTCCAATTAACTCCCATGCATGCAGTTAATTTATGTTATGTTTATGTTTTTTTATACTAAAATGTTTTCGTTGATTTGTTTCTATATTTTCATAAGTAAAGCATGCTTACCGTCTTGTTCCAAGTTTTATGATAACTTTACAAGGTTTAAAACATAAAGTTCAATATAATATTCTGGTTATCATACAGGAATTATACGTTAATATAACATCATAGTAACGTAATGATGTCGTGTAAATAACGTTATATTGACGTCATATAAATGTTATATTCATGTTATAAGAACGTAAATTGGACAGGTTTACATAAAGTAAACCAAAAAACTAAATGTTGACTGAAAATTATTTATTCTTAAATATAAAGCTTGAAAACATTATAATTCCATAGCATTCACTATTATTTTTAAATTTTTACATAAATTTTAAAACCTGTGTCTCAAGAATACATGTTTTTAGTTATATCTAATGATTTTAAGGACGTCAGAAATACGTATTTATATCAAAAGTTACAGTATTACTTCTGTGGCACGATTTAAAAACGTCCACAAACGTTCTGTGTTTGCTGGGTTGAAATATTAACTCTCCAAAGTTAATTTTTACTCTTTATTTATGGTCTGACGCCTAGAAGCGTTTTGCAAGACACTTCTTAAAATTTTAAAGATCATTTTTACATACTCTGTTAATACCTATTTTCCTTTTTGGGGGTGAGGTGATAGGACATGAATCAATGGGTACATTTCAAAAACAATTTTACACCCTCTGTTCATTTTTTGGGGGTGAGGTGATTGGACATGAATAAATGGGTACAAAGAGTGTTTTATCTTCTTGCTTCTGTGTTGGTTTGGGGTCTTGAAGTGGGTAGAATGTAATTATGTGTTAATTGGCTGTTGATTGTTGTTTTGACTTTTTGATGTGTAGGGCCTTGCTGATGTTGCGTCTCCTGTCGTCGTTGTATCTTTCGATAATTTCTGTGTTACTTGTTAAGATGTCTCAGGTGATGCTCTGGTTGTGTGAGGAGATTACATGCTCCTTGATGGAGCACTGTTGTTTGTACACTGTTAATCGCCTAGGAAGAGACGTTGTTATCTTGCCTATTTACTGAGATCTTTGTTGCTGACATTCCCTAAGTGGGCACGTGAAAGCATAGACGACATTGGTTTCTTTCAAGGAGTTCTGTTTGGGGTCTGGTGAGTTCTTCATGAGTTGGTTGGCCATTTTCGAGGGTTTTGTAGTAAATTGTTAATTATATTGACCAGACCACACACTAGAAATTGAAGGGACGACTGAAAGGGAAGAGTCCACAGCAACAAAGCCAGGACTGTTGCTGTGTTGCTGTGGACTCTTCCCTTTCAGTCGTCCCTTCAATTTCTAGTGTGTGGTCTGGTCAACATACTTCAGCCACGTTATTGTGACTCATCGCCTGCACTTGTTAATTATATCTTCAGATTTGTGTCTGTGGGGATAACGTTCCTATTAATAATATATTTCAGGACACTTTCCTTCATTTTATGAGCCGTCGAAAAGAAGTTCCTTTAAAACAGTCTAACAGGAGGTACAAGTGCTGTGTTAGTTGATTCTTCCAAGGTTGCATGGCATTTCACCTTTCTTTTAATGACGTCATCACCATAACCGTTAGAAAAACCATTGTTGATTAGGACCACCCTTACCCTACAGAGTTCTTCGTCAACCTGCTTCCAACCAGAGCTGTGAGTGAGAGCTCGGTCGACGTAAACATTGACAACACTCCTCTTGTACCTTTCTGGGCAGTCACTATTGGCATTAAGGCAATCCTATGTTCGTTTCCTATAGTGTAGACTGCAGAATGGAAGCCACAATTTCTTTCCGTGACTGTTACATCTAGAAATGGAAGCTTCCCATCACTCTCCATCTTGTAAGTGAAACTTAACACCGAATTTTGTTCGAATGTCTCCTTCAGCTGCTGCTAACATCTGACATCAGATACCCGCATAAATATGTTGTCAACGTACCTCCAGTATACGGCGGGTTTCAAGTCCATGTCAACTAAGACCCTCTGCTCTATGATACCTATGTAGATGTTCGCAAACAGGACAACTAGGTGCTCTCTGGTATGTCCTGAGGGGTACAAGCCGAATCCCGTTACACTCTGTCCATCATTATCCTGATTGTTTCATTCACATGCACGTTGGTAAACAGCGGCTCCACATCCACAGTGGCTCTTATCCCTGTGGCCCGTGCTCCCCGTAGTAAGTCAACGAATTCCTTTGGAGACTTCACGCTAAAAGCACAAGGCACGGAGTAAACAGGTAGTTGAGTCGCTAAGCCTTAGCCTTAATCTGTATGTGAGTGTGTGTATCTGGCTGATGATTGGCCGAAGTTGGTTTCCAGGCTTGTGGGTCCTGACATTTCCATATCTATAACCAGGTTTGTATTCCCCGAATAACCTTTGGCGGGTGGAGTCCAGATTTCTTGGGGCTTGACTGAAACAGAGTGATAGCTAGTATGGTGGGCGGCTACACTGGAGGGTGCCTGGTATCGAGGGTGCCTAAACTGGAGGGGTGGCTGGTATGGTGGGTGGCTACACTAGAGGGTGGCTGGTATGGTGGGTGGCTACACTAGAGGGTGGCTGGTATGGTGGGCGGCTACACTAGAGGGTGGCTGGTATCGAGGGTGCCTAAACTGGAGGGGTGGCTGGTATGGTGGGTGGCTACACTAGAGAGTGGCTGGTATGGTGGGTGGCTACACTAGAGGGTGGCTGGTATGGTGGGTGGCTACACTAGAGGGTGGCTGGTATGGTGGGTGGCTACACTAGAGGGTGGCTGGTATGGTGGGTGGCTACACTAGAGGGTGACTGGTGTTGTGGGTGGCTATACTGGAGGGTGGCTGGAATGGTGGGTGGCTACACTGGAGGGTGGTTACACTGGAGGGTGGCTGGTGTTGTGGGTGGCTACACTGGAGGGTGGCTGGTGTTGTGGGTGGCTACACTGGAGGGTGGCTGGTGTTGTGGGTGGCTACACTGGAGGGTCGCTGGTGTTGTGAGTGGCTACACTGGAGGGTGGCTGGTGTTGTGGGTGGCTACACTGGAGGGTCGCTGGTGTTGTGGGTGGCTACACTGGAGGGAGGCTGGTGTTGTGGGTGGCAACACTGGAGGTTCGATGGTGTTGTGGGTGGCTACACTGGAGGCTCGCTGGTGTTGTGGGTGGCTACACTGGAGGGTCGCTGGTGTTGTGGGTGGCTACACTGGAGGGTCGCTGGTGTTGTGGGTGGCTACACTGGAGGGTCGCTGGTGTTGTGGGTGGCTACACTGGAGGGTCGCTGGTGTTGTGGGTGGCTACACTGGAGGGTCGCTGGTGTTGTGGGTGGCTACATTGGAGGGAGGCTGGTGTTGTGGGTGGCAACACTGGAGGTTCGATGGTGTGGTGGGTGGCTACACTGGAGGGTCGCTGGTGTTGTGGGTAGCTACACTGGAGGGTCGCTGGTGTTGTGGGTGGCTACACTGGAGGGTCGCTGGTGTTGTGGGTGGCTACACTGGAGGGTCGCTGGTGTTGTGGGTGGCTACACTGGAGGGTCGCTGGTGTTGTGGGTGGCTACACTGGAGGGTCGCTGGTGTTGTGGGTGGCTACACTGGAGGGTCGCTGGTGTTGTGGGTGGCTACGCTGGAGGGTCGCTGGTGTTGTGGGTGGCTACACTGGAGGGTCGCTGGTGTTGTGGGTGGCTACACTGGAGGGAGGCTGGTGTTGTGGGTGGCAACACTGGAGGTTCGATGGTGTTGTGGGTGGCTACACTGGAGGGTCGCTGGTGTTGCGGGTGGCTACACTGGAGGGTCGCTGGTGTTGTGGGTGGCTACACTGGAGGGTCGCTGGTGTTGTGGGTGGCTACACTGGAGGGTCGCTGGTGTTGTGGGTGGCTACACTGGAGGGTCGCTGGTGTTGTGGGTGGCTACACTGGAGGGTCGCTGGTGTTGTGGGCTGGTCCACGGAAATTTGGTTGGTGTAGATTATAATTATCATTAATTTACTTAAAAACCAAATTAATTAATATTAAAAGGAAAAGATATAATTTAAAATGAGGCACTTACCTCGACTTGACGTTTTCTTTGGTGGCACACCTCATAAAGGAACCTATGTTGTTAACGTGTAGAGGGTATAACCTTCCTTTATGAATGATAATAACACGAGGTTGCAAAAGACTGTGGCACCTCAAATTCTGTAAAGTATTCTATAATAAGTAGAATATCTCTTTTATGCCTATAATTTATTAAAAATCACTAAATTATTTTCACTGGTTTGACCAACATCTATTCATACTTGAAACTAGCACTGGTAGTTAAATGTTTCTCATCTATCTAGAAACATTTATATTTTACCTAGAAATACTTACCTATGTGTGAGGTGTTGCCCTGTATTATATCTGGAGACTGGTGTACTATTCTTAATTATTTGTTTCCAACATTGTAGAAATATTCATGACGGTAGGGCAGACCGATGAAGTCTATGGAGGTACCGTAGAGAATGGACTGGTTGGTGGTGTTATGAGGTAAATTCTGTATTTAGTTAATTCAATTTCACTTTTAAGGCTAAATTATGGGATAGGAGATTGCCAATAGTTCGTTTTAAACATGGCACTTAAATATTAAAAAGACGTGATTATTGTTGGCAGAGACACCCGCTATGCTTTCTTTCAGTGAGCACTGTGTAAGCTCAACTCCCTCGTGGCATTCACTGATGCCTGGCGGCCAGGAGCTCTCATGTTTTGTTGTTTACACTCCGTGAGGCTAGTGCAGCATAGTTTGCTCTATAAAGAACGGTTTAGTCTCATTTAATGTTTCATAACAACACCTGATTTTTCTACTAATATAAATGAGCCATATATGCAACTCTAGGACGGTCGAATACAATCTACTTAAACATTTAATACTTTTAGGTATACTAATAATATTCTAATAGAAATGAGGTAATCCTGATCTTAAAACCAATTTGATGAGATTTACAGCTAATTCCAGACTAGTTTGGTTCAAATGGTCTTTGGTTAGTTTCTGTTTACATTGTTTTTATTTATTTTAATTTAACAGAGGAAAATTATTTATTCCACATTTGCAACGGTATGTGTCAACTCTGTTGGGTGCCTACACTGATGGGTGGCTACACTGGTGGGTTCATTGATGGATGGCTACACTAGCGAGTGGCTACACTGGTGGGTGGCTGCATTGGAGGTGGTTACACTGAAGAGTGGCTGGTATTGTGGGTGGCTACAATGACGGGTGGCTACACTAGTGGGTGGCTAGTATGGTGAGCGGTGTTACGGTGCCCTCTCCTATTTCTTTCGTTTGTTGGCTTAAAGAGTCATATCAGCTCTCCCTACTGATTCTCTGAGGTTCAGGGAATCTAATGATATATGTGGCGACCAGACCGGCTGCCATTTAATGGAAGGAGGTTACATTATAAGTTGTAAATAAGGAGAAATTGGCGCCCTGATATAAAATGAAACAGTATCCCCTACTGCAGATATGACCTTTTGGAAGGGACATTAGCCGATCGCGGATTGGCCGACTTAGGTCGCGGGCGACAAATCAGAGCCCGCCATGACGTCACCGAGTGCCCTGGGCGGCGCCAACGTCAGAGTGGACCCGACCTTGGAAGCGACAGGACGCACCTCGGTCTGCTCTCAAGGATTAGAGGCTCTACAAGCCTTATTCAGTGGATTAACTAGCCATCGCAGCCCCACCATAAGTTATTGGAGACCCTGCGCTTCTGGGAAGCAAATAAGGAACCAAGTTCATTGAGCAGAGGAGTGCCAAACTTGGAAAATAGTCGGCGACGACGCTGGGGCGGCGCCGCTGGACGTGAGGTCTGGAAGGTGCAGCGGGCAGGCCTAGCTGTGACCGGGTCACATCCACTGAGAATCTTGGAAGGACGACACCGTGCCTAGGACAAGGAGCAACGCCTTGTGGAAGGGGCGAGTGTGGGAAAAATAGTGATTAGCTCAGCGCCCATCGATGAACCAGGATTGGGGCAGCTGAATCTCAGGGATTGGAACGGCGACGACGCGAAGGCTCCACGACACCTGAGGACCTGTGGAACGTCCTGGATCGTCAAGGATCGACCCAAGAAAGCGTGGGAACCTCACACCATCGAGGGACAGGCGTCGTGAGCCAGGAATGTAAGGTAGATCATTTTCCCTCCCATTACCCCTTGTGTGAGTAGGCTAGTTAGGCCACAATAGTTACTTATGTATGTGGCAGCAGGACTTTAATACTTTAATAGTAGAATAGGCTGCAAGGCAGCTTGTGTCCAGGACTGTCAGAGGGGACATTGTGTATGGATGGCAGGACAGCGAAGAAGAGGCGCCGACGTGGTGAAGAGGCCCTCCTGTGAGAGTGTGGGACTCCTGTCTTCCTGCCCAGTTGAAGGAGTGTTGGAGGTCGTGGAAGAAGAGGCTGACGATCTCCAGACTTAGTATCCATATTTTCATATTCATGTATTACTTGTGATTGTGTGTGTGTTCATGTAATTTGCATCAGTAAATTCACACATTTTATCACTGTGTTTAAGTGTGCCTCCATTTATGATATTTCTCTATGAGCATACACGAAGGTTATCGTAGTACCACCTAGGGAACACTACGTTCTCTATAGCAGTTCTTATTGCCTGGAGGGTGGTAAAGACAGCACAGACTTACATAAAAGTGTACCCTTAGCCATCCGATCAGTATCGGTGCCTGAATGGTGGCAACTATTAACGTAGTGGCTACAGAGAGGTAAAGCCACACAGACCTTCCTGGGAGAGTACCCTGGGCCGACAGTCTAGTAGCAGATCCATGGGAGTAGCAACCTTCTGGCTACAAACAATATATAATACACCCACTGAACTGCATTGCTGGGGTGCAGATATAATAACCCAGCTGGCGACCTTGCTAAGAAGAAGATAGAGAAGACAGGCGGGAAAGGAGTTCCTGCAACCTTTTTTTGTCTGGCAGGCAAGACTCAGGGAGGTTATGGTTATAAGGTAAGCCTGAGTCTTCCTTCACTCCCCCCACGGGTCTAGGCCGGAACTGTTAACAGCAGTTTCCCCGTGTTTGACTGAAGGGCTTCCAGGGTGAATCAGTGGCACCCCTTTGTGGTGGAAGCAAAGACCTGCGGAGGTGGGCATTGTTGGTCCTCTCTTGTGTGACCAAGGAGACTCCAGTGAATCCAGGGAGTCGGAGGGGCTGAGTATTTGGGCCTTTTGAGCCCCTAGCAGCCGAGTGTTAGCAGAGCCCCGACCGGACCACCTCCACATGACAGCGGCTACACCGAAGAGTGGCTGGGATGGTTTGTGCCTACACTGGTGTGTGGCTCGTATGGTGTTGGCTACATTGAACAGTGCCTTATATGGTGTGTGGCTGGTATGATGGTGGCTACAATGAAGGGTGGCTGGTATAGTGTATGGTTACACCGAAGAGTAACTGTGTGGAGGGTGGTTGGTATGGTGGGTTGCTACACTCGTTTGTGGAAGGTATTGTGGGTGACTTCACTGATGTATTCACCTAGTTGTGTTTGCTGTGCTGAGCTTTCCTCTTTCGGCCCGCCTCTCAACTATTTTACTAACTACACTTTTTTTCTCCACATCACACACAAACACACATACACACACACACACACACACACACACACACACACACACACACACACACACACACACACACACACACACACACACACACACACAGTTTGAGATTACCAGCGGGGAAGTAAGGAAGTGTTTACTAGAGTTGGATGTGACAAAGGCTATAGGTCCAGATCTAATCTCCCCATGGCTACTAAAGGAAGGACAGAAGAACTGTGCCTCCCACTCTCCATAGTGTATAACAAATCACTGGCAACAGGGGAACTGCCAGAAATTTGGAAAGCAGCTAACGTAGCCCCGATATACAAGAAAGGGGATAGACAGGAGGCACTGAATTACAGGCCAGTGTCCCTAACCTGCATGCCATGCAAGCTGATGAAGAAGATTGTGCGAAGAAAGCTAGTGGAGCACCTGGAGCGAAAGAACTTTGTAACACAGCATCAACATGGATTCAGGTATGGCACGTCCTGCCTCACAGGGTTACTTGAATTCTACGACCAGGCAACAAAAATAAGGCGAGAAAGAGAAGGGTGGGCATACTGCATATTTTTGGATTGTCAGAAAGTCTTTGATACAGTGCCACACAAGAGGCTAGTGAAAAAGCTGGAGATGCAGGCTGGAGTGAAAGGGAAGGTACTCCGTTGGATACAGGAGTCCCTAAGCAACAGGAGACAACGAGTCAGTGTGAGGGGTGAGGTCTCAGATTGGCGGGACGTTACGAGTGGAGTCCCGCAGGGGTCAGTCCTTGGACCTATACTGTTTCTGATTTATGTAAATGATCTCCCAGAGGGTATAGAATTATTTCTCTCAATGTTTGCCGATGATGCAAAAATTATGAGGAGGATTGAAACTGAGGACGATAGTAGGAGGCTACAAGATGACCTAGACAGACTGAGTGAATGGTCCAACAAATGGCTGTTGAAGTTCAACCCGAGTAAATGCAAAGTAATGAAACTAGGCAGTGGAAATAGGAGGCCAGACACAGGATACAGAATAGGAGATGAAGTACTTAATGAAACGAACAGAGAGAAAGATCTAGGAGTTGATATCACACCAAACCTGTCTCCTGAAGCCCACATAAAAAGAATAACGTCTGCAGCATATGCGAGGCTGGCAAACATCAGAACAGCGTTCAGGAACCTGTGTAAGGAATCATTCAGAATCTTGTACACCACATATGTAAGACCAATCCTGGAGTATGCGGCACCAGCATGGAGCCCGTACCTTGTCAAGCACAAGACGAAGCTGGAAAAAGTCCAAAGGTATGCCACTAGACTAGTCCGAGAACTAAGAGGCATGAGTTACGAGGAAAGGCTGCAGAAAATGCACCTTACGACACTGGAAGACAGAGGAGTAAGGGGAGACATGATCACAACCTACAAAATCCTCAGAGGAATCGACCGGGTAAACAAGGATGAGCTATTCAACACTGGTGGGACGCAAACAAGGGGACACAGGTGGAAACTGAGTACCCACATGAGCCACAGAGATGTTAGAAGGAACTTTTTCAGTGTCAGAGTAGTTAACGGATGGAATGCATTAGGCAGTGATGTGGTGGAGGCTGACTCCATACACAGTTTTAAATGTAGATATGATAGAGCCCAGTAGGCTCAGGAATCTGTACACCAGTTGATTGACAGTTGAGAGGCGGGACCAAAGAGCCAAAGCTCAACCCTCGCAAGCACAAATAGGTGAGTACACACACACACACACACACACACACACACACACACCACACACACACACACACAACACACACACACACACACCACACACACACACCACACACACACACACAGTCCAGCGAGCCGTCGAGGGAGGGTCGCTAGGTTGCGCTCTACGATAAACGCCAATATTTTTTTTTTTTTTAAAGGCTACAGTGACAGATCACAGATCTAGGAGGTATCACAAAGTGTATAACTGCCACGAATAGGAAAGAAAATACTGTCCTATCATTAGAACTTTGTGTTAAACAGTGAATTCAAAAGACAGGCCACGTGGGAGGGCCACGAGGCTTTGTTTACATTTGGGTTCCAGTGATCAGTGGTACAGCAAATTAGTGAAAAGTAACACAACAGTCACAACGATACAGTGACTGACTCCAGACCATTGTGTTACATAGAGAAGAACCGCCATCATCAATCTACTGGGACATAGTGAATCACCACGTGGGAGGCGACGACGGATGACCATAGTCATCCATACATCATCCTTACTCATCTAGTTGTGCTAGCAGGAGGCTGACTGGTAGGTACCTCTCTCTGGTCAATTATTCAGGAGTACAGAGTGAATTAAAATATTATCAAATTCTTGTTCAGTATATCGTATATTTTTAAAATCTCAAAGTTGCTCATTTTGGTAGGGGTTAACACTTACGGGACCCTCGTGACACACGCACGCGCACGTACATATGCACGCACGCACACGCAAAACACACACAAGGAAGAGCTCCCTGAAAAACGTGGGAAAATTAAAAAATGTATTCCTCCAGAGAGACATGACAAGGGAGGAGAGAGCCGTGGCGGCAAATCAAGGAAGAGGTGCAGGGCGAGAGGGGAAAACCAGGAAGTCACAGCTCCTAACACAACACCCCCAGAAGCGAGGGGACAACCCACAACCAGCTACCCAGTAACACCAGAAGGGAGGACAACCCCGCCACCCTCCTCTGCATAGAAAACCCCCCTACCCCAAACCCTCCCTGCCCCCACTTATATGTTCAGCCAAATCTCCCTCCCCCCACACCCAGTCCCTAACCTTCTACCCCTCCCCTCCTCCCGCCGAGTCCTCCCTACCCCCCTTTCCTTCCTGTTCTCCTTCCCCTTTCACCCCATACCCTCCCTATCCCTCCCCCTTCACTGGATCCCACGCCCCTCATCCCAGTATCCTCTGAGACCCTGTTATCCACCTCACAGGTCCTCACACCCATGGAACAGCTTCCCCCACCAGCAGAACACTCACCAAGGAGGCGATTTAAGAACGGACAGAAGAAAGTGAGCCTCAAAGCAATGTACACTAACACAGATGGAATTACGAATAAAGCAAATGAGCTTGGAGAACGGGTACTAGAGGAAAACCCAGACATAATAGCCCTCACAGAAACAAAGCTCACGAAAACGATAACAAACGCAGTGTTCCCACAGGACTATTATGTTATGAGGAAAGAGAGGGAAGGAAGAGGTGGGGGTGGTGTAGCTCTGCTGGTAAGAAAAGGCTGGGATTTTGAGGAGATGGATATTCAGGGCTGTGAAGTTTTCAGTGACTACATAGCAGGTACCGTAGCAAATGGAGGGAAAAAAATTATAGTCGTAGTCATATATAATCCACCACCAAATGACAGAAGACCTAGACAGGAATATGATAGAAACAACATGGTCACCATTAACATAAAAGAAAGAGCAGCTTCTGTTGCTAGCAGGAATGGATCTGGACTACTAATTATGGGACACTTCAATCATGGATAGATAGATTAGAAGAACAGAGACCCGCATGGAGGACCAGAAACATGGAGAGCTAAGCTGCTGGACGTGGCAACAAGAAACTTTCTAAGCCAGCACATCAAAGAACCAACAAGAATGAGAGGAGAAGATGAACCAGCAATGCTTGATTTGATATTTACCCTAAATGAGTGGGATATAAGGGAAGTTAAGATGGAAGCGCCCTTGGGAATGAGTGACCACAGTGTATTGAACTTTGAGTACCTGGTAGAGCTAGGAATTATCTCCCCCCAAAAAGAACTAGGAATCTAAAGGCTGGCATACCGAAAGGGGAATTATCAACAGATGAGAAGTTTCCTAAGTGAAATACCTTGGGACACAGACCTCAGAGATAAGTCTGTACAGGGTATGATGGACTATGTTACCCAAAAGTGTCAGGAGGCAGTAAACAGGTTCATCCCGGCCCAAAGGGAAAAATCCGAGAAGCAACAGAAGAATCCATGGTATAATAGGGCATGTATGGAAGCGAAGAAACTGAACAAAAGGGCGTGGAGGAACTTCCGGAATAACAAAACACTAGAAAGCAGCGAGAGATACCAGAGAACCAAGAATGAGTACGTCAGGGTGAGAAGAGAAACAGAGAAATGTTTTGAAAATGATATAGCAAACAAAGCCAAGACCGAACTAAAGCTACTCCACAGTCACAACAGAAGGAAAACAACAGTGAAAGAACAGGCATTGAAACTTAGAACAGGCGAGGACAGGTATACAGAGAATGACAGAGAGGTGTGTGAAGAACTCAACAAGAGGTTCCAGGAGGTCTTCACAATAGAACAAGGTGAGGTCACTGTGCTAGGAGAAAGAGAGGTAAACCAGGCGGCCTTGGAAGAGTTCGAAATTACGAGAGAGGAGGTCAAGAGACACCTGCTGGATCTGGATGTTAGAAAGGCTGTTGGTCAAGACGGGATCTCACCATGGATACTGAAAGAGTGTCCAGAGGCACTTTGCTTGCCACTCTCCATAGTGTATAGTAGGTTACTGGAGACGGAGACCTACCAGAAATATGGAAGACGGCGAACGTCGTCCCAATATACAAAAAGGGCGACAGGCAAGAGGCACTGAACTACAGGCCAGTGTCCTTGACTTGTATACCATGCAAGGTGATGGAGAAGATCGTGAGACAAAACCTAATAACACATCTGGAGAGAAGGGACTTCATGACAAATCGACCACATGCATTCAGGGAGGGTAAATCTTACCTTACATGCTTAATAGAATTCTACGACCAGGTGACAAAGATTAAGCAAGAAAGAGAAGGCTAGGCGGACTGCATTTTCTTGGATTGTCGGAAAGCCTTTGACACAGTATCGCATAAGAGGCTGGCACATAAGCTGGAGAGACAGGCAGGTGTAGCTGGTAAGGTGCTCCAGTGGATAAGGGAGTACCTAAGCAATAGGAAGCAGAGAGTTACGGTGAGGGGTGAGACCTCGGATTGGCGTGAAGTCACTAGTGGAGTCCCACAGGGCTCTGTATTCGGTCCTATCTTGTTTCTGATATATGTAAATGATCTCCCGGATTGTATAGATTCATTTCTCTCAATGTTGGCTGACGAAGCCAAAATTATGAGAAGGATTAAGCCAGAGGAGGACTGCTTGAGGCTTCAAGAAGACCTAGACAAGCTGAAGGAATGGTCGAACAAATGGTTGCTAGAGTTTAACCCAAGCAAATGTAATGTAATGAAGATAGGAGTAGGGAGAAGGAGGCCAGATACTATGTATCATCTGGGAGATGAAATACTTCATGAGTCAGGGAGAGAAAAAGACTTGGGAGTTTACATCCCACCAGACCTGTCCCCTGCAGCCCATATCAAGAGGATAACATCAGCGGCATATGCCAGGCTGGCCAACATAAGAACGGCATTCAGAAACTTGTTTAAGGAATCATTCAGAACTTTGTATACCACATATGTCAGGGCAATCTTGGAGTATGCAGCCCAAGCATGGAGTCCATATCTAGTCAAGGATAAGACCAAACTGGAAAAGGTTCAAAGGTTTGCCACCAGACTAGTACCCGAGCTGAGAGGTATGAGCTACGAGGAGAGGCTACGGGAATTAAACCTCACTTCACTGGAAGACAGAAGAGTTAGGGGGGACATGATCACCACATTTAAGATTCTCAAGGGAATTGGTAGAGTAGGTAAAGACAGGCTGTTTAACACAAAGGGCACACGCACTAGGAGACACAGGTGGAAACTGAGTGCCGAAATGAGCCACAGAGATATCAGAAAGAACTTTTTTAGTGTCAGAGTGGTTGACAAATGGAATGCATTAGAAAGTGATGTGGAGGAGGCTGACTCCATAAACAGTTGCAAGTGTAGATATGATAGAGCCCAATAGGCTCAGGAACCTGTACACCCGTTGATTGACGGTTGAGAGACGGGACCAAAGAGCCAAAGCTCAATCCCCGCAAGCATAATTAGGTGAGTACACACACACCAGGAAGCAGCCGTGACAGCTGACTAACTTCCAGTTAACTATCTATTTACTGCAAGGTAACAGGGGCACTCAGGGTGAAAGAAACTTTGCCCATTTGTTTCTTCCTGGTGCGGGAATCGAACCCGCGCCACAGAATTACGAGTCCTGCGTGTGTCTGGAGAGGTTGGTGGCTACACTGATGGGTGGCTGTTACGGTGAGTAACTACACTGGTGTGTGGTAGGTATGGTGGGTGGCTACACTGATGGGTGGTTGGTATGGTGGGTGACTACACTGGTGTGTGGGAGGTATGGTAGGTGGTTACACTGATGGGTGGCTGGTACGGTGAGTAACTACACTGGTGTGTGGGAGGTATGGTAGGTGGTTACACTGATGGGTGGCTGGTACGGTGAGTAACTACACTGGTGTGTGGGAGGTATGGTGGGTGGTTACACTGATGGGTGGCTGGTATGGTGGGTGACTACACTGGAGGGTGGCTGGTATGGGGGGGGGTGTTTACACTAGTGTGGGGCTACACTGGTGGGTGGCTGGAATGGTAGCTACACGGGAGGGTGGCTAGTACGGTTGGTGGCAACACTGGGGGATGGTTTGTATGGTGGGTGGCTATACTGGAGGGTCGCTGGTATTGTTGTGGCCAGACTGAAGGCTGCCTGGTATAATAGTAGCTACACCTCAGTGTGTGGCTGGTATGCTGGGTCGCTACACTGATGTGTGGCTGGTATAATGGGTGGCTACACTAATGTGTGGCTGGTATAATGGGTGGCTTGTATTGGGTAACTACACTGAAGGGTTGCTGCTTTGGTGGGTGGCTACACTGAAGAGTGGGTGGTACAGTAGGTAGCTACGCTGAAGGGTGGCTGGTAAGGTAGGTGGCTGCACTGGTGTGCGGCTATTATGATGGTTGACTACACTGAAGGGTTGCAGGTATGGTGGGTGACTACACTCGTGCGTGGCTTGTATAGTGGGGTGGCTACACTGAATGGTGGCAGATATGATGATTGGTTACACTGAAAGGGGCTGGTATATTGAGTGGCTTCACTGATGAATGCCTTTTTGAGTGGGTGTCTAAACTAGAGGGTGTCTGGTACGGCGGGTGACTACACTGAAGAGTGGCTGTTATGGTGGGGTAGCTACAATGGTGGGTGGCTACTGTTACCAAGGATGAGCTGGGCTTGCCAGGGGGCTGCTAGGATTTCAGGAGAAATAATGGTCTGTCTCTCTGACTCACGTAACTCACCAGAGTCATTTGGTCCCAAAGGTGAGGACCACGTAAGGCCCACCACCGCACGTCTATGCCCCCACCACCTAGGTGCCACTGATCCACCCTGGGAGCCCTTCAGTCAATCACGGGGAAACTGCTACAAGTAATTACGGCCTCGCCCCACGGAGGAGTGAAAGAAGAATCAGGTTTATCTTCAATAGCACTTCCTCTGAGTCTTGCCTGCCATAATAAAAGGTTGCAAGTCTCTCTCCCACACCTGCATTTCTCTATTGTCTAACAAGGTCGCATGCTGGGTTAATATCTCTGCACCCTAGCAATGCAGTTCAGTAGGTATGCACTATGTTGCCGGATAACCAAGTGCTGCTGTACTTACAGCGTTGAAGCAGGACTACCAACCTAGGGTACGCTTCTGTAAATGTCTGTGTTGTCCTAGTACTACCAGCCACAAGGAAGTTTCCATTTAAAATCTTACTGTTCACTAGATGGGGTTGCAATATCACTCGTGTATGCTCGTAGAAACAATATGGAGGCTCACTCAAACACATTAGTAAAATATATGACGTTTACTCACGAAATGCTAGATGAACACATATATAACTAATACTGGTACATGGATTGTTGCGGCCCTACTGGGACACAACCGGGTTCTTCTCTGATGGTAGTAGAGTTTGCGTATCCGGCCCCAAGTTAGTAGAGGCTTTCAAGGGGTGTGTCCGTAACGCAAGTTAAATTAAAGGGGGAGGAATACAAATGTTCCAATTTATATATATATTTCTCCACCACCATAAATTAATACCAGTCACACACAGGGATTATAACTACACAATTATGTACAGGTTCGTCTTCCTCCGAAGACACTGGATGCTCGACGGTGCTCTCTCCGGGTAGCCCTGGTTCCTTCTTCCGTGGCACACGATGAATCCACTATGATTCTATGACGAATCTACCCTGGCCACAGGCCAGCCAAATCACAGTCCCACTGGGTGCTTTGTCGTGGAGGCCTTCAACCACAATCCAGCCCGTAGCTGGCAGGTACTAATCAGCTCCGCTGTGTAGGCCACTCCACGACCGATACTAGGGTTGCGAGCCCTAGGCAGGAGCCTCGTGTGATCCCGCTGATCACTCTCCTCACTAAGCACCACAGTGGCTAGTCTCCTCCACCAGCCAGCCCCGGATAAGGCGATTCCCAACACTGCCACGCCACAGGCAGGCTAATACTCTCAACAGAGTTCGTCCGGGGGTGACTCACGGCTTCTTCAGCAGACTCGTGAAGAGACCTTGGCTGCCCAAGTAGCCAATCCCTCTACTAGGCCCACACCTAGTTCCAACGAGGCTGTTCGTACATCGAAGATGGCATTCGCTCTGCCACCGTCAGGTCGACCAACGTTCTGCATAACGCTGCATTGAGGCTCAGCTATCACGCGGGGGTGTCAACCTGTCGGAACAGTCACTCATATTATCGTATCGCGTACCTCCTGTATCTACTATCACCTTCCAGGTCCCTTCGTCGACTGCAACACTCGCAGTACACGTCTCTAATCCCTGGGATCTCTTCACGATGTTCAAGGGAGCCATCATCCTTCGGGTCGTCCACTGATCCTTACCGAGACCACACACGAGAAAACACAAAATACTGCTAGGAAACATTTGGTCACCTGAGGGATAAGCTTCCTGAGCCTGTTATGTCCATAGCCGGCTACATCCATTAGCCTGGTTTGGACCAAAGAGGGCACTAGATCTTTCAAACACACCTCACATACCTCTGACGTCTGGGGAATCTCTGGTCGGTTCAATGAACGCTGTACCTTGCCATACCGCAAGTACACATCCGCCTTCGCTCCAGACTCGTTGGTATCCGTGGGTGCCTGCACACAAGCCTCTCTTCTAGCTCAGGTACTTTTGCCATCGTAACCTCATGTTTCTTGTCGAGAGAAGAATCAGGAGACTCTGCTAGAACGTTCTCAATCTGTAGGCGAGAGGACAAATTAAACCTGTTTGAATCCGGGTCTGCCTTTACCTGGATATTACCATTGCCTGCCGTTACCTCCGACCTTGCTGTTTCGGCTGACTCGTCCGCGACCTTGGGAAGATTGATGCTCCAATCTGTCACCAAGTCGTTGGCTAGTATCACGTCAATCCCTGCTATAGGGAGGGTATCGACTACTGCCAACGCACATGTGCCGCTGAAGTAAGGCGAGTCAAGATGTACCGGCACTAAGGGGGCAACGTACCGCATCATAGGAAACCCAACCAGGACAACCTTTTGTCTCCCGTCTACTCTCACTCCCTCGGGTAACGAGTCTCTCACGATCAGGGACTGGGCTGCTCCACTATCTCTGAGCACTACAACTGATCTACCAGTATGATCACTCGTTACATACCCGCCTGAAGTGTGAGGGGCAAACAATCCTGGTCCTTCCTGACTAGTCATCAGAGACTGGGTTCCTACTGGTGGTGTCACACAGCCCATCAGGATCACCTCCCTATGTGGACCACTACCTCTTCTGCCTCGGCACATAGCAGCAACGTGCCCTTTCTGCCCACAAGTCCAACACACTACATTCCTCCTCGGACTACGGTGTTTCGGACTGCTAGGACTAGTCTTTCGGGGGCTACTTGGGGCTACTTCATAGCGCTTTGTGGGACGGGTCTCCTCTTCTTGACGAGGTTTGCCAAACAGGCGTGGGTAATTCCTAGGGACATACTAGTGGAAGACTTATGCGTTAGGATGTATTCTTCAGCCATAGTGGCTGCTGCACGTAAGGTCTCCACCTGTTGCTCTTCTAGGTATGTCTTCAGATCTCCAGACAGACATTCCTTAAAATCCTCCAACAAAACGAGCTGTTCGAGTTCTTCTTTCGTCCTCACCTTCCGAGAGGCACACGACTCCTGGAAAAGCCGTTCCTTGATGGTCGCAAATTCGGTGAACGTGTGCTCTGAGGTCTTTTTCAGGTTCCTGAACTTCTGCCTGTAAGCCTCAGGTACCAATTGGTAAGCCATGAGCACTACCTTCTTCACCTTGTAATCACAGGAGTCATCAAGGGACAACGTGGAGTAGGCGATTTGGGCCTTCCCAGTCAAGACGGACTGTATCATGATGGCCTAATTCTCCTTTGGCCATTCCAAATAGGCTGCAACCTTCTCGAAAGCAGCGAAGAACTTCGAAACTTCCCTTTCGTTGAATTTAGGGACCATTTTGATATTCCTTACCGGATCGAAACCACTCGTTTCCGTTGTTTTCCTCCGACCACCTAATCGCAATACTTCTAACTCGTGTTGTCTTTCCTTTTCCTCTCTGTCTCGTCGTTCTTGCCTTTCTTTTTCCCTTTCTTCTCTTTCTCGCTCTTCTCTCTCTCGTTCTCTTCTCTTTCTCGCTCCTCTCGTTCTCTTCTTTCTTCTCTTTCTCGCTTTCTTTCCTTTCTTGTCTTTCTTCTCTTTCTCGCTCTTCTTTCCTTTCTTGTCTTTCTTCGCTTTCTCGCTCTTCTTTCCTTTCTTGTCTTTCTTTTCCTTTCTTATCTTTCCTTTTCCTTTTCTTCTAATTTTAAACGCTTCATTTCCATTTCTTTATCTTTCAATTCTCGTTCTATTTCTAATTTCTTCCATTCTATCTCACGATTTATTTCTAAGGCACGCATTTTGACAGTTAGCAAGCTTATATTCAGCTCACCTGCATCACTTTCAATGTCACTACCTTTATCTTCCTTTTCAGTGGAAGCTACCTCCTCACTTTCCTTTGTACTCTGTGCCTCGCTTTCCTGTTTCTCCCTGGCCTTCAAATGTTTGTGGACCTTTGACAAGATCTCAACACGGGAGTCACTTTCGCGTATCTTTATCTCCAGATAGGCACTCACTAGCACAAGTTCTTGCTTTCTCAGATATTTCAATCTGGCAAGACAGTCCTCCTTGTTCAGAAAATCCTGAACATCGTCCAGATCCTCGATGGTCACTTTTTCTGCCATTGTCACTGAAGTGGTGCACGAACACTTAATACACCACTTTACTTGAGCACTTAACACACCGAGCACTGTACTACGCCAATATTGCACTTTATCGCACCTAGCACCTCACTTGCCAATGTTGCACGTAATCCCACCGGGCACCGCACTCCACAATATT
>NC_091187.1:39237090-39344252 GCF_040958095.1 Procambarus clarkii | reverse complement strand
GACTGTTGGGTGAGGAATGACTGCTGGGTGAGGAATGAATGCTGAGTGAGGAATGACTGCTGGTTGAGGCATGACTGCTGGGTGAGACAAGACTGCCAGGTGAGGCAAAACTACCGGGTGAGGCAAGACTGCCTGCTGAGGCAAGAATGCCAGGTGAGGCAAGACTGCAGGGTGAGGCAAGACTGCCGGGTGACGCAAGACTGCTGGGTGAGACATGACTGCTGATTGAGGCAAGACTGCTGGGTGAGGCAAGACTGCTTGGAGAGACATGAGTGTTGGGTGAGACAAGACTGCCGGGTGAGGCATGACTGCTGGGTGAGGCAAGACTGCCGGTGAGTCATGACTGCTGAGTAAGGCATGACTGCTGAGTGAGGCATGACTGCTGAGAGAGGCAAGACTGCTGAGTGAGGCATGACTGCTGAGTGAGGCATGACTGCGGGGTGAGGCATGACTGCGGGGTGAGGCATGACTGCCAGGTGAGGCAAGACTGTCAGGTGAGGCAAGACTGCTGGGCGGGGAATAACTGCTGGTGAGGCAAGACTGCCGGGTAAGGCAAGACTGCCGGGTGAGGCAAGACTGCTGTGTGAGGCAAGACTGCTGAGTGAGACAAGACTGCTGAGTGAGGCAAGACTGCTGGGTGAGGCAAGACTGCTGGGTGAGGCAAGACTGCTGGGTGAGGCAAGACTGCTTTATGAGGCAAGACTGCTGAGTGAGGCCAAACTGCTGGGTGAGGCAAGACTGCTGGGTGAGACAAGACTGCTGAGTGAGGCATGACTGCTGAGTGAGGCATGACTGCTGAATGAGGCATGACTGCTGGGTGAGGCATGAATGCCGGGTGAGGCAAGACTGTTGAGTGAGGCATGACTGCAGAGTGAGGCATGACTGCTGGGTGAGGCATGACTGCCGGGTGAGGCAAGACTGTCAGGTGAGGCAAGACTGCTGGGTGAGGAATGACTGCTGGGTGAGGCAAGTCTGCTGGGTGAGGCATGACTGCTAGGTGAGGCATGACTGCTGGGTGAGGTAAGACAGCCAGGTGAGGCAAGGCTGTCAGGTAAGGCAAGACTGCCGGGTGAGACAGGACTGCTGGGTGAGGCAAGACTGCTGGGTGAGGCAAGACTGCTGTGTGAGGCAAGACTGCTGGGTGAGGCAAGAAAGCCGGGTGAGGCAAGACGGCCGTGTGAGGCAAGACTGCCGGGTGAGGCAAGACTGTTGGGTGAGGCAAGACTGCTGGGTGAGACAAGACTACTGGGTGAGGCAAGTCTCCTGGGTGAGGCAAGACTGCCGGGTGAAGCAAGACTGCTGGGTGAGGCAAGACTGACGGGTGAGGCAAGACTGCTGGGTGAGACATGAGTGCTCCGTGAGGCATGACTGCTGGGTGAGGCATGACTGCTGGTGAGGCAAGACTGCTAGGTGAGGCAAGACTGCTGGGTGAGGCATGACTGCTGAGTGAGGCATGATTTCTGGGTGAGGCAAGACTGCTGGTGAGGGAAGACTGTCAGGTAAGGCATGACTGCTGAGTGAGGCATGATTGCTGAGTGAGGCAAGACTGCTGAGTGAGGCAAGACTGCCGAGTGGGGCTTGACTGCTGAGTGAGGCATGACTGCTGGGTGAGGCAAGACTGCCGGGTGAGTCATGACTGCTGAGTGAGGCATGACTGCTGAGTGAGGCATGATTGCTGAGTGAGGCACGACTGCTGAGTGAGGCAAGACTGCTGAGTGAGGCATGACTGCAGAGTGAGGCATGACTGCTGGGTGAGGCAAGACTGCCGGGTGAGGCAAGACTGTCAGGTGAGGCAAGACTGCTGGGTGAGGAATGACTGCTGGTTGAGGCAAGACTGCCAGGTGAGGCATAACTGCTGGGTAAGGCATGACTGCTGGGTGAGGTAAGACAGCCAGGTGAGGCAATACTACCGGGTGAGGCAAGACTGCCAGGTGAGGCATAACTGCTGGGTAAGGCATGACTGCTGGGTGTGGTAAGATAGCCAGGTGAGGCATTACTGCCGGGTGAGGCAAGGCTGCTGGGTAAGGCGCTAGGCAAGACTGCTGTGGGAACCAACCTGTGAGATTTATATTTATTTAATTTATATGAGTTTATATAGATTTATATTTACGTTAATTTGTATACTTCGATTGCAATTGGTATGATGATAAGTGGACTGTATTTCTGCAGTAATCTCACAAATCGATCCTCTACACATTAGGGGGGTTTATATTGAATTTATATATATGCAGCCAATCAAACAACAGTATTAACTACACATTAGTGTACATTGAAGAGGTTCCTTATCTTATTGTACAGCAGGCCTTAGTCCACCAGGTATAACTAGGATGTAGACACCAAATTATCCTCTTTGAGGTAGCTTCCATCACCCAGTAACTGTTACACAAAGCATGCTTCCTCGTCTTGACCTGTCAAAAGGGCGCTAGCTATGAAGCCAGAATCCTAATATATGACAGCTATATCAGAGAAAACACTGTACAAGGAACCATAAAGACCTAGGCTTAATTACCTTTTATTAAGAGGCAGTTCGTATTCTAACCGGATCACCCTATCTACTGACATTAATGGCCAAAAATGATTAGATAATTGGGTTTCAGCAGAACACTTAGCTTGTATTTGTTGACAGCGTGTTGATAATGGTACACCTTTGGTTTCCATAACACTTCGTCCAAGAGAAATTAACAGGAGCCGTATTTGCTCCCGTGCGCCTCTGTGGTCTAACAATAACAATGGCTGACCACTCCCTCCTCCCTGACGCTACTGGCCTACATTGTCCAGATGACAGTAAGTGATAGAAGGGTCACATTTACTCTATTTTAATTCTGATAATTAAGTTAATTTATATGAGAAGTTTTTATGATGGTAAAGTCCAAAGACTAATGTATTTAAGAATAATTCCCACCATAATAGGTGGTGAATTTATAATAGTATGTGGTAATGATATCCCGTTTTCTATAGACGGAAATTCCACTACAAGTTACATTTTCTATGGGTTAACTTGTGTATACAACACAGCAATATTATCTGCCTGTATGATATTATTAAATGGTGTCGGATTTTCCAACATAATTCCCCGCGGGGTCTGCTCACGGGTCGAAGTCCTATTTAGAACAGACGAACACTGATACTCCTCCTTCGAATTATTAGATTAATTTGATGTTAGTAGTTAGTACTCACACATTTGTGCGTCTGTTCGTACAGGACGGATGTCCCATACTAGAGTTGCAGGGGTTAGAAGTCTAATGCGATTTCATTTCCCTGTTAACTCTTGAAAGGCTAAAATTCAAGCCTAATT
Organism: Procambarus clarkii; assembly: GCF_040958095.1. Taxonomy (NCBI): domain Eukaryota; kingdom Metazoa; phylum Arthropoda; class Malacostraca; order Decapoda; family Cambaridae; genus Procambarus; species Procambarus clarkii. The sequence continues at coordinate 39,340,957 of NC_091187.1, read as the reverse complement.
ACATATTATTTAACCCAGAAGACTGAATGTGATCAAGTACTACAGTCAAGTATGATTCAGGGACTGCAGTGAGATCAGTGACATTCGATATAACTTGAAGTTTGTTCAGGTAACTGGTCACTGATATATAAACACTGAGGCCCATGGAATACATCTTGATTAAATAATAAATGTATCAAATCAGTCATCAGATTTATTGGGGTTTAATTTAGTTAATTGATTCAGAAGATTGAATAGCTCATCAATAAAGTAAAGTATGGTTCTGAGACTGCAGTGGGTTCAGTGACATTGGTCGCAGTGACTTGTAGCTGTTTTAGGCTACTGTTCACTGATTTGCCACTGAGGCCTCATGAACTCATCTTCAGCTTTAAATGATGATACTAACATCAACCTCTGTTGGTATAGTCAGCTGTAATCTCCTTAGTATAATGCTACTGGAGAAATATAATCAGCTGACAAATTTAGATTTCTACTAGTATTATTTATCTGCAGCCATAGGTCTCCTCAGGCTTGATACTGGGCCTGAGAGTAATTTACCTCCTACAGAATTTAACATGGTTATGCCCTGATATTTAGTAGGGCTACCGATGAATCGATGGCAATAGTCTGTCCCAACAAGGAGACCGAAGTCGGTGAGGTGATCAGACTTAATATTATCTGCCAATTTTATTCCTCTATTTCTCAGGAATTTGGCTGTTTCTCTCAGACCTTGAACTTGTAGGTCTACTGGTATTTTGTCCACCACAATGGCTTGTACTCTACAGACGTACCTGCCTAAACGTACTGATGGTTGTACCACCTGGTAGACTTGAGGTCCTGCATCTGTTACAAACCCTGAGATATTGAATGACATCTGGGCTACAGGCCTTAATTGTAGTTCATCTGCCAACCTTTTAGTGACATATGTTCTCTGGGACCCTTGGTCAAACAACCCACGGGTATGGACCTTTTCCCTCTTATTCAGGATGGTAATTTGGGCAGTAGGCAAAGTTGTATTACCTTTAGACTTTGCCGATTGGACACTCTTTATTTGTTGCACCTTGCAGTACTGTACTGTGGTGGGAATGCTATCTTCCACCTTGGGGTTTGGAGACGTTGTTTTGGTGTCTCTGCACAATGCTGCATGGTGCTGACCTTTGTTACACCTATTACAGGTGTGTAATTGGGTATCACAGTCGTTGATGTTATGTTTCCTGAGGCACCTCGTGCAATGTTGCAAATCTTTGACTCGCTCAACACGGGCGTCACTATCAGGAAAATTAGAGCAGTGGTACATTGAATGTTTCTCATTGCAGAACAAACATGTTCCATAGCTTCCAGTACCCATTGGTGTCACGTTCTTGGGTGACACAGTAACTATAGGCTTTGAGGGTCCCACTGCATATACGCCCACACTGCTACTGTTCCACTTTGGTGTTGAATTATATTGTCTAGATTGATTTGGAGTACCTTTGGTGCTCTGTGGTTTACTATTATTGGTTTGTGAGGGTTTACTTGGTGGTTTTAATTTGTCATGTGTTCGTAATTGATGAACTACTGACTTTAAACCCTCAGATATTTCATTCATGGATAAGATACTTTTATTGTAATGAGCACTCATTTGTCTCAATATGTCCCTAGGTATTTTCTCCTGGACAATTATTTTCAAGACCCGCTCAGCCCCGTTTGTATCTGCTGTCAGGCTGAGGGCATTGGTAAATGATTCTACCTCCAGCTTGAAGACTTGGAGTGAATCAGCTGAAGCCTCCGGTGGGGGTAAATGCAACAGCTCATGAACTAAATGTGATGTTCTTACTTCTGGATCAGCATAATTATCCTTGAGGAGTTTTACTGCCAGATCATAGCCGTCATTAGTTAATCTCAGATGGGATACTACTGTTTTAGCCTCACCTGATAATTGGCCTTGCAAATAAGAGAATTTACTACTCTTTGGTAAAGATTGTTTTGAATCCACAAGGTCAACGAATTTGTTGACCTTGTGGACCAAAATTCGTACCAATCTTCCTCATCTTTTCCTGAGAAAGTGGGTAAATTAATTGGAGGGAGTCGAGCTTCTGCTTGACTCGTATTAGATGCAACTGTTGTTGTTGTTGACTTGTTCTGGTCAATTAATTTGACGTAAGGCTGTAACGTGGCCTGAGTGTGATCTTCATAACTCGCTAGATCAACCATAATGTCATCTACTTCTGTTTCTGATAAATTGGTGTTGGCAAGTTCAGCCACATATGTTGCTATTTGGCATTTGATTTGCTCAAATTTACCTGCAGCTGCTTGATAATAGCTTTCCAGGTCAGCATAATCAACTGGAGATTGTTGTGACAAATCTTCACATTTCTTGATCTGTCTTGTTAAGTGGCCTTTAAGACCTGCAAGGGTTCTTTTCATTCTCCCTGCATTATCCATACTGGCTAGTTGGTGAAGCCTTGTGGGACTTGTACTTGGGTCGCTCATAATACTGAACAAGTACTGATGGTAGCCTAGGGTAAAATTCTGCACTTACTAGGCGATAATCCTACCTCTTCTAGAGGTTAGCACTTAAAATTAATACACATTATATATATACAATCATACACACTAATGATTTGAGTGATAAACCAGTGTCATGGAAGTACCTTTAGGTTAGCTCTTCTATATCACCCTAGGATGGTATAGACACTAATTAATCACTCAAAGGTGTAATGATCATAAGTAAATTATTATATATACACAACTCAACTCGAGTTGATAAAATTTACACCCAAAATAGGGTCTGCACCATTCATTAATGGTGCTAGGTTGTTAATATAGTACAACTAGACTATGGTAATGGGACTAGGATGAACAATAAATAGTTCAACTAGTCAATGGTAATATCCTACCCTGTTGTGGGTTGGCAATTAGTAAATATTATATTGTGAACACTAGGCAATATATTAAATAATTCTCTATTTTGGAGAAATAATATACACAATTATTGATAATAGCCTCTTAATTAGCCTCTATGAAACTTCTAATATTATCTAGAAGTATTAAAAATTATTAGTGACCTCGTGAAATTAACTCCACAAAATTCGTAGATAATCTCTCGCAAAATTTAACACCACGAAATCTGTGAACAATCTCGCGAAGACACAGCCACTAATTTGGCTGGCTTCAATATTAGCGCTGTCATCTCACAGAATAACACGCCACCAAATATCTGTGGGTGTCCCTGAAACCGCTGATGAGGCTGAACTGAACTGAGGGGGGCTCCTGAGCTCGCACGATGCAACGCCGCCGTCTTTGACTGCTGGCTTTGTATAAATCACATTGCACTTGTATATTTAATGAATCCACTGGTTAACTGGTTCATCCGGTACTAAGATGACCAAATAATCTGTCATCCGACTCGCAGATGACCAATAATGTGGGTTCATAGGACCAATAATCTGTCATACGGTTCGAAGATGACCAAACCAACCTGTGAGATTTATATTTATTTAATTTATATGAATTGTCACGTGGGGGTGGGGTGGTCCGGGGCTCTGCTAACACTCAGCTGCTAGGGGCTCAAAGGCCCAAATACTCAGCCCCTCCGACTCCCTGGATTCACCGGAGTCTCCTTGGTCACACAAGAGAGGACCAACAATGCCCACCTCCGCAGGTCTTTGCTTCCACCACAAAGGGGTGCCACTGATTCACCCTGGAAGCCGTTCAGTCAAACACGGGGAAACTGCTGTTAACAGTTCCGGCCTAGACCCGTGGGGGAGTGAAGGAAGACTCAGGCTTACCTATAACCATAACCTCCCTGAGTCTTGCCTGCCAGACAAAAAAAGGTTGCAGGAACTCCTTTCCCGCCTGTTTTCTCTATCTTCCTCTTAGCAAGGTCGCCAGCTGGGTTATTATATCTGCACCCCAGCAATGCAGTTCAGTGGGTGTATTATATATTGTTTGTAGCCAGAAATGTATGCTCATAGAGAAATATCATAAATGGAGGCACACTCAAACACAGTGATAAAATGTGTGGATTTACTGATGCAAATTACATGAACACACACACACAATCACAAGTAATACATGAATATGGAAATATGGATAATGAGTCTGGAGATCGTCAGCCTCTTCTTCCACGACCTCCGACACTCCTTCAACTGGGCAGGAAGACAGGAGTCTCACACTCTCACAGGAGGGCCTCTTCACCACGTCGGCACCTCTTCTTCACTGTCCTGCCATCCATACACACTGTCCTCTCTGACAGTCCTGGACTCAAGCTGCCTTGCAGCCTATTCTACTATTAAAGTAATCAAGTCTTGCTGCCACATACACAAGTAAATATTGTGGCCTAACTAGCCTACTCATACAAGGGGTAATGGGAGGGAAAATGATCTACCTTACATTCCTGGCTCACGACGCCTGTCCCTCGATGGTGTGAGGTTCCCACGCTCCCTTGGGTCGATCCTTGACGATCCAGGACGTTCCACAGGTCCTCAGGTGTCGTGAAGCCTTCGCGTCGTCGCCGTTCCAATCCCTGAGATTCAGCTGCCCCAATCCTGGTTCATCGATAGGCGCTGAGCTAATCACTATTTTTCCCCACACTCGCCTCTCCCACAAGGCAGTGCTCCTTGTCCTAGGCACGGTGTCGTCCTTCCAAGATTCTCAGTGGATGTGACCCCAGTCACAGGTAGGCCTGCCCGCCCACCTTCCAGACCTCAACGTCCAGCCAGCGGCGCCGCCCAGCGTCGTCGCCGACTATTTTCCAAGTTTGGCACTTCTCTGCTCAATGAACTTGGTTCCTCTTTTGCTTCCCAGAAGCGCAGGGTCTCCAATAACTATGGTGGACTGCGACGGCTAGTTCGATCCACTGAATAAGGCTTGCAGAGCCTCCAATCCTTGAGAGCAGACCGAGGCGCGTCCTGTCGCTTCCAAGGTCAGAACCACTCTGACGTTGGCGCCGCCCGGGGCACTCGGTGACGTCATGGCGGGCCCTGATTGGTCGCCCGCGACCCACGTCGGCCAATCCGCGATCGGCTAATGTCCCTTCCAAAAGGTCATATCTGCCATAGGGGATTCTGTTTCATTTTATAACAGGGCGCCAATTTTCCTTTATTTACAACTTATAATATAACTTCCTTCCCTTAACTGGCAGCCGGTCTGGTCGCCACATATATCATTAGAGTCCCTGAACCTCAGAGAATCAGTAGGGAGAGCTGATATGACTCTTTAAGCCGGCAAACGAAAGAAATAGGAGAGGGAACCGTAACATACCCCTCCCCTTAAAATAAGAGTCATATCGGAAGAGCAGCACTCAAGAGGGCAATCTATACTCTTGCTCCCTCCGTTCCTGAAGTGTCACTCCTCCAGTTGGTGACGTGGCTCGTACCACCTTGCCAGTCACTTGCCTCATTGTATCTCCACCTCGCATAGTACCGGGTGTGATGGGTGTTCCCTGAACACCTACAAGAAATCCCCTCTCCGTGGCTACGGGTGTACTCCCACGGCTCGTTACTACTGTAAGATTCAGTGCATGCAGCGCCTCCACCGCGTCGTGCACACCGAGATAGTCTTGCATTTCCACTGCGTCCTACAGGTACTCCATGTTTCCTCTCATGATCTCCTCTTCGCCAATCTTCTCTCTTCTCGGTTCCTCTTCTCCCGTAGGTGCGTTGTCTCCTCACAGTGGCACTTGTAACCTGTACTCCATCCAGCAGCTTCCTATCTTCCACACTAGGCTTTTGCGATGGCCCAATGCCCCTCTGGTTAGGCTGGCGCCTACCCTGGGTGTACCTATTCCCTGCTTTCTTCGTATTGCCTTTCCTATACCACTCGCTCCTTCGTTCCCGACGAACATCTTCACTCCTCCATGAGATTCTCTTCCCTGCAGACGTCTTCTTCGGTTCGTGGTTGGGCTCATCCACCTCCCTGTGGCTCACCTCACCACGGTGGTTCATCTTGCACCTACCACTATTCATCTGGCCGGCATAGGGTGCACTGCGTCGTGGCTCCTCCACTCTGCCCCTCACCGCCGTTCGCTCATCCACTGAGCTTACTTTATTCACGTTTCTGTATGGAGGGAGTGCGGTCTGCAGCCTCTTCACCGCCCCAGGCGTTTGTACAGCTGCTCCTCGCCACTCCTCCACACGCATCATCAGGCTTAGTCGGAGGTCCCCGTCGGGGTTTTCCACAACCTCCGACGACCTCTCTGCACTCTCGCCCTCGTTGTCGTCGTCTCTGGCGACGTTTCCCCTGGCGAAGTCGGCTTCCTCACTATTATTTGGAACGACCGATACCTCACCTGACAGGGTTGTACCGCTGCTGGCAACATAGGCACTCCTGGCCCAATCGGGTTGTATCCTACCTCCTCCGAGGTCATTACCCAGCACCATCTGTACATGCTCTAGGGGTAATTTAGGGGCTACAGCTAATATAGCTTTCTCGACTCCGCAGTCGGCAATCAGCTGTACTTCGTGAAGTGACAACCTATATTCCTCCCCCACACTGCGTATCCTCACCACTCCCACAGGTGAATCATTAAATTCCTTGGGGAGAATACTCCTGGTCACCATACTTATGTCAGCACCCGTATCTCGAAGCACGGCAACCTCCACTGGGTCTGACTTTCCAAACTTCACGTTGGCCCCGAAAACGAAGGGATGTTCACCCAACTTCATTTCCCAACCATTCACGTTGGGTCCACTATAATATGGGGTGTGAACAAACACTCTCTCCTCTTCCAACATTAATCCTACATTCCTTTGGTGCTCCTCACACTCGCGGGCATAATGTCCTCTCACGCCACAGTTGTAGCATCGGCCACCTCCCCTGGGCGGCCACTCGCTAGTCACTCTGGCGGCACCACTTGCAGACGTTCCCTGGATCCTCCTTGGACTCCCTATCGTCGTGTCCGGGACTGCAGCACTCGCTCCCGAGCTAGGTCCACTGCTCACAGCTTGGGGCTTCCTCCCCGCGTCTCTTGAGCTCTTGAACCGCGTCACTTCATTGGGCACACTACTCATGGGAGAGTCCCCACTCGTCCTCGCTCCTCCTGAACTCCTAAGGTTCCCTCCCGACCTGGGGTAAGGCGAGTGTCTGGGCGGCCCCTCCCTCCTGATATGTAGCGCTTCCTCCAGCATGTCGGCTCGATCCGCTGCAGCCTTCAGGTCCATAATCCCTGCTTCTCTCAACCTTACTCGCAACTCAGGATGGAGCACTGACATGAACTTCTCCATCACTATCAGTCGTTTGATATCATCCACCGACTCCGCTTCCTCCGCCTTCAACCATCGTAGGAATTTCCGTTCCATATCCCTGGCGGTCTCGGCGTAAGTCTTTCCCGACGCTCTTGTATACTCTCTGAACTGCTTCCGGTACATCTCCGGAGTCAGCCGGAATGAGTGGAGAACCGCATTCTTAATCGCGTCATAACTAGTACACTCCTCTAGGTCTAGCATGTTATAGGCCTCCCGGGCCTGACCAGTCAACCTGCCCTGGACCAGAGCAGCCCAATCATCTTCCGGCCACTCCTTCAGAGTTGCTATCCGTTCAAAGTGTTCGAAGAACGCCTCAGCTTCTTGTGGTTCGAACGTAGGTAAATCACGTTCCCTTACCTTGAGGTCATCCCGCCGTGCAGGTAGTGAGGGCAGACCACGTTCAACGCGACGCAATTCGACTTCTTTCTTTGCCTTTATCTCCTCCAGTCGCAGTTGTCTCTCTCCTTCTTTTCGCTGCAGCCGAGCTTCTCGCTCCTCTCGCTGCATTTGCGCTTCTCTCTCCTCTCGTCGCAGCTGGGCTTCCAGTTGCATCTTCATTATTTCCAGTTGCAGGCTCCTCTTACTACAGCTGGACCTTCCACTGCTCCCATGTTCACTGTGAATTCTCTCCACACTGGTAGGCGCTTGGGGAGGCCCTAGTCGGGACGGTTCACTTTGCGACGGCTCTCCTCGGGACGGCTCCTCTTGAGATGGCTCCTCTCCCGTCGCTTCCTCTCGAGCTGTGAGCTGTGCCATGATCTCTATCCTTCGCTCCGCTACCGTAGTCGTCCTCAACCTGATCCCAAAGTGGTTTGCCACTTGTTGGAGCTGGGCCTTGGTACATTCTTCCAAAATTCTCTCGTCCCTTGTGTCAATAAATTTCTTTACTTTGTCTTCACCCATCTCTATATCATCAAGCATAAACGACAGCACAGACAAGTTAGTAGGCACTAATTTCACCGTTTCAGTCCCTTAGCTGGTTGAGTAACAGTACCACCGAATTCACTGGCCACACTGTTTTAGTACCCTGGCAACACTTGTCTTGAAATTTGGTCCACACTGTAAATTGATCCACGCTTCCTGGCGAAGTTCCCAGTTCTTGGCTACTGGGGTTCGAATCCTGGCAAGACTGCTGAGTGGGGCAAGACTGCGAGGTGAGGCATGACTGCCGGGTGAGGGAAGACTGCCGGATGAGGCAAAACTGCTGGGAGATGCATGACTACTGAGTGAGGCAAGAAGGCTGGGTGAGGCAAGACTGCTGGGTGAGGCATGACTGCTGGGTGAGGCATGACTGCTGAGTGAGGCAAGACTGCTGGGTGAGGCATGACTGCTAGGTGAGGCATGACTGCTGGGTGAGGCATGACTGCAGAGTGAGGCATGACTGCTGGGTGAGGCATGACTGCTGAGTGAGGCAAGACTGCTTGGTGAGGCATGGCTGCTGGGTGAGGCATGACTGTTGTGTGAGGCATGAATACTGGGTGAGGCATGACTGCTGGGAGAGGCATGACTGCTGGGTGAGGCAAGACGGAAAGGTGAGGCAAGACGGCCAGGTAAGGCAAGACTGCTGGGTGAGGCAAGACTGCTGGGTGAGCCATGACTGACGGGTGGGGCAAGACTGCTAGGTGAGGCAAGACTGCTGCATGGTTGAGGAGAGACTGCTGAGTGATGCAAGACTGTCGAGTGAGGCAAGACTGCCGGGTGAGACATGACGGCTGGGTGAGGCAAGGCTGCCGGACGAAACTAGACTGCTGGTTTTGGCAAGACTGCTGGGTGAGGCAAGACTTCTGGGTGAGGCAAGACTGCTGAGTGAGACAAAGACTGCCGGGTGAGACAAGACTGCCGGGTGAGGCAAGACTGCTGAATGAGGCAAGACTGCAGGGTGAGGCAAGACTGCCAGGTAAGGCAAGACTGCTGGGTGAGGCAAGACTGCCGGGAGAGGCAAGACTGCCGGGTGAGGTCAAACGGCCGGGTGAGGCCAGACTGCCGGGTGAGGCAAGACTGCCGGGTGAGGCAAGACTGCCGGGTGAGGCAAGATTGCTGGGTGAGGCAAGACTGCTGGGTGAGGCAAGACTGCCGGGTGAAGCAAGACGGCCGGGTGAGGCAACACTGAGGAGTGAGGCAAGACTGCTGGGTGAGGCAAGACTGCTGAGTGAGGCATGACTGCTGGGTGAGGCAAGACTGCTGGGTGATGCAAGACTGCTGAGTGAGGCAAGACTACTGAGTGAGGCAAGACTGCTGGGTGAGGCAAGTCTGCTGGGTGAGGCAAGACTGCTGGGTGAGACAAGACTGCTGGGTGAGACAAGACTGCTGAGTGAGGCATGACTGCCGGGTGAGACAAGACTGCCAGATGAGGCAAAACTTCTGGGTGAGGCAAGACTGCTGAGTGGAGCACGACTGCTGAATGGGGCAAGACTGCTGGGTGAAGTATGACTGCTGGGTGAGGCAAGACTGCCGGATGAGGCAAGACTGCTGGGTGAGGCATGACTGCTAAGTGAGGCAAGACTGCTGGGTGAGGCAAGACTGCTGGATGAGGCATGACTGCTGGGTGAGGCATTACTGCTGGTTGAAGCATGACTGCTGAGTGAGGCAAGACTGCTGGGTGAGGCATGACTGCTAGGTGAGGCATGACTGCTGGGTGAGGCATGACTGCTGAGTGAGGCATGACTGCTGGGTGAGGCATGACTGCTGAGTGAGGCAAGACTGCTGGGTGGGGCAAAACTGCTGAGTGAGGCAAGACTGCCGGGTAAGACAAGACTGCCGGGTGAGGCAAAACTGCCGAGTGAGGCAAGACTGCTGAGTGAGGCAAGACTGCTGGGTAAGGCAAGACTGCTGAATGAGGCAAGACTGCTGGATGAGGCAAGACTGCTGGGTGAGGCAAAACTGCCGGGTGAGGCAAGACTGCCGGGTGAGGCAAGACTGTCGTGTGAGGCCTGACTGCCGGGTGAGGCAAAACTGCCGAGTGAGGCAAGACTGCCGGGTGAGGCATGACTGTCGGATGAGACATGACTGCTGGATGAGGCAAGACTGCCGGGTGAGGCATGACTGCCGGGTGACGCATGACTATTGAATGAGGCATAACTGCTGGGTGAGGCAGGACTGCCAGGTGAGGCATGACTGCTGGGAGAGGCGTGACTGCTGGGTCAGACATGACTGCTGGGTGAGGCAAGACTGGTGGGTGAGGCATGACTGCTGAGTGAGGCATGACTGCTGGGTGAGGCATGACTGTTGGGTGAGGAATGACTGCTGGGTGAGGAATGAATGCTGAGTGAGGAATGACTGCTGGTTGAGGCATTACTGCTGGGTGAGACAAGACTGCCAGGTGAGGCAAAACTACCGGGTGAGGCAAGACTGCCTGCTGAGGCAAGACTGATGGGTGAGGCAAGACTGATGGGTGAGGCAAGATTGATGGGTGAGGCATGATTGCAGGTGAGGCAAGACTGCTGGGTGAGGCAAGACTGCAGGGTGAGGCAAGACTGCCGGGTGAGGCAAGACTGCTGGGTGAGACATGACTGCTGATTGAGGCAAGACTGCTGGGTGAGGCAAGACTGCTGGGAGAGACATGAGTGTTGGGTGAGACAAGACTGCCGGGTGAGGCATGACTGCTGGGTGAGGCAAGACTGCCGGTGAGGCATGACTGCTGAGTAAGGCATGACTGCTGAGTGAGGCATGACTGCTGAGAGAGGCAAGACTGCTGAGTGAGGCATGACTGCTGAGTGAGGCATGACTGCGGGGTGAGGCATGACTGCGGGGTGAAGCATGACTGCCAGGTGAGGCAAGACTGTCAGGTGAGGCAAGACTGCTGGGCGGGGAATAACTGCTGGGTGAGGCAAGACTGCCGGGTAAGGCAAGACTGCCGGGTGAGGCAAGACTGCTGGGAGAGGCAAGACTGATGGGTGAGGCAAGACTGTTTTGTGAGGCAAGACTGCTGGGTGAGGCATGACTGCTGGGTGAGACAAGACTGCTGAGTGAGGCAAGACTGCTGGGTGAGGCAAGACTGCTGGGTGAGGCAAGACTGCTGGGTGAGGCAAGACTGCTATATGAGGCAAGAATGCTGAGTGAGGCCAAACTGCTGGGTGAGGCAAGACTGCTGGGTGAGACAAGACTGCTGAGTGAGGCATGACTGCTGAGTGAGGCATGACTGCTGAATGAGGCATGACTGCTGGGTGAGGCATGACTGCCGGGTGAGGCAAGACTGTTGAGTGAGGCATGACTGCAGAGTGAGGCATGACTGCTGGGTGAGGCATGACTGCCGGGTGAGGCAAGACTGTCAGGTGAGGCAAGACTGCTGGGTGACGAATGACTGCTGGGTGAGGCAAGTCTGCTGGGTGAGGCATGACTGCTAGGTGAGGCATGACTGCTGGGTGAGGTAAGACAGCCAGGTGAGGCAAGGCTGTCAGGTAAGGCAAGACTGCCGGGTGAGACAAGACTGCTGGGTGAGGCAAGACTGCTGGGTGAGGCAAGACTGCTGTGTGAGGCAAGACTGCTGGGTGAGGCAAGAAAGCCGGGTGAGGCATGACGGCCGTGTGAGGCAAGACTGCCGGGTGAGGCAAGACTGTTGGGTGAGGCAAGACTGCTGGGTGAGACAAGACTACTGGGTGAGGCAAGTCTCCTGGGTGAGGCAAGACTGCCGGGTGAGGCAAGACTGCTGGGTGAGGCAAGACTGACGGGTGAGGCAAGACTGCTGGGTGAGACATGAGTGCTCCGTGAGGCATGACTGCTGGGTGAGGCATGACTGCTGGGTGAGGCAAGACTGCTGGGTGAGGCAAGACTGCTGGGTGAGGCATGACTGCTGAGTGAGGCATGATTTCTGGGTGAGGCAAGACTGCTGGGTGAGGGAAGACTGTCAGGTAAGGCATGACTGCTGAGTGAGGTATGATTGCTGAGTGAGGCAAGACTGCTGAGTGAGGCAAGACTGCCGAGTGGGGCTTGACTGCTGAGTGAGGCATGACTGCTGGGTGAGGCAAGACTGCCGGGTGAGTCATGACTGCTGAGTGAGGCATGACTGCTGAGTGAGGCATGATTGCTGAGTGAGGCACGACTGCTGAGTGAGGCAAGACTGCTGAGTGAGGCATGACTGCAGAGTGAGGCATGACTGCTGGGTGAGGCAAGACTGCCGGGTGAGGCAAGACTGTCAGGTGAGGCAAGACTGCTGGGTGAGGAATGACTGCTGGTTGAGGCAAGACTGCCAGGTGAGGCATAACTGCTGGGTAAGGCATGACTGCTGGGTGAGGTAAGACAGCCAGGTGAGGCAATACTGCCGGGTGAGGCAAGACTGCCGGGTGAGGCATAACTGCTGGGTAAGGCATGACTGCTGGGTGTGGTAAGACAGCCAGGTGAGGCAATACTGCCGGGTGAGGCAAGACTGCTGGGTGAGGCGCTAGGCAAGACTGCTGTGGGAACCAACCTGTGAGATTTATATTTATTTAATTTATATGAGTTTATATAGATTTATATTTACGTTAATTTGTATACTTCGATAGCAATTGGTATGATGATAAGTGGACTGTATTTCTGCAGTAATCTCACAAATCGATCCTCTACACATTAGGGGGGTTTATATTGAATTTATATATATGCAGCCAATCAAACTACAGTATTAACTACACATTAGTGTACATTGAAGAGGTTCCTTATCTTATTGTACAGCAGGCCTTAGTCCACCAGGTATAACCAGGATGTAGACACCAAATTATCCTCTTTGAGGTAGCTTCCATCACCCAGTAACTGTTACACAAAGCATGCTTCCTCGTCTTGACCTGTCAAAAGGGCGCTAGCTATGAAGCCAGAATCCTAATATATGACAGCTATATCAGAGAAAACACTGTACAAGGAACCATAAAGACCTAGGCTTAATTACCTTTTCTTAAGAGGCAGTTCGTATTCTAACTGGCTCACCCTATCTACTGACATTAATGGCCAAAAATGATTAGATAATTGGGTTTCAGCAGAACACTTAGCTTGTATTTGTTGACAGCGTGTTGATAATGGTACACCTTTGGTTTCCATAACACTTCGTCCAAGAGAAATTAACAGGAGCCGTATTTGCTCCCGTGCGCCTCTGTGGTCTAACAATAACAATGGCTGACCACTCCCTCCTCCCTGACGCTACTGGCCTACATTGTCCAGATGACAGTAAGTGATAGAAGGGTCACATTTACTCTATTTTAATTCTGATAATTAAGTTAATTTTTATGAGAAGTTTTTATGATAGTAAAGTCCAAAGACTAATGTATTTAAGAATAATTCCCACCATAATAGGTGGTGAATTTATAATAGTATGTGGTTATCTTGAGGTTATCTTGAGATGATTTCGGGGCTTTAGTGTCCCCGCGGCCCGGTCCTCGACCAGGCCTCCACCCCCAGGAAGCAGCCCGTGACAGCTGACTAACACCCAGGTACCTATTTACTGCTAGGTAACAGGGGCATTCAGGGTGAAAGAAACTTTGCCCATCTGTTTCTGCCTCGTGCGGGAATCGAACCCGCGTTACAGAATTACGAGTCCTGCGCGCTATCCACCAGGCTACGAGACCCCCAAGGTATCATTACCAAGGTGGTAATGATATCCCGTTTTCTATAGACGGAAATTCCACTACAAGTTACATTTTCTATGGGTTAACTTGTGTATACAACACAGCAATATTAACTGCCTGTATGATATTATTAAATGGTGTCGGATTTTCCGACATAATTCCCCGGGGGGGCTGCTCACGGGTCGAAGTCCTATTTAGAACAGACGAACACTGATACTCCTCCTTCGAATTATTAGATTAATTTGATGTTAGTAGTTAGTACTCACACATTTGTGCGTCTGTTCGTACAGGACGGATGTCCCATACTAGAGTTGCAGGGGTTAGAAGTCTAATGCGATTTCATTTCCCTGTTAACTCTTGAAAGGCTAAAATTCAAGCCTAATTACATATTATTTAACCCAGAAGACTGAATGTGATCAAGTACTACAGTCAAGTATGATTCAGGGACTGCAGTGATATCAGTGACATTCGATATAACTTGAAGTTTTTTCAGGTAACTGGTCACTGATATATAAACACTGAGGCCCATGTAATACATCTTGATTAAATAATAAATGTATCAAATCAGTCATCAGATTTATTGGGGTTTAATTTAGTTAATTGATTCAGAAGATTGAATAGCTCATCAATAAAGTAAAGTATGGTTCTGAGACTGCAGTGGGTTCAGTGACATTGGTCGCAGTGACTTGTAGCTGTTTTAGGCAACTGTTCACTGATTTGCCACTGAGGCCTCATGAACTCATCTTCAGCTTTAAATGATGATACTAACATCAACCTCTGTTGGTATAGTCAGCTGTAATCTCCTTAGTATAATGCTACTGGAGAAATATAATCAGCTGACAAATTTAGATTTCTACTAGTATTATTTATCTGCAGCCATAGGTCTCCTCAGGCTTGATACTGGGCCTGAGAGTAATTTACCTCCTACAGAATTTAACATGGTTATGCCCTGATATTTAGTAGGGCTACCGATGAATCGATGGCAATAGTCTGTCCCAACAAGGAGACCGAAGTCGGTGAGGTGATCAGACTTAATATTATCTGCCAATTTTATTCCTCAATTTCTCAGGAATTTGGCTGTTTCTCTCAGACCTTGAACTTGTAGGTCTACTGGTATTTTGTCCACCACAATGGCTTGTACTCTACAGACGTACCTGCCTAAACGTACTGATGGTTGTACCACCTGGTAGACTTGAGGTCCTGCATCTGTTACAAACCCTGAGATATTGAATGACATCTGGGCTACAGGCCTTAATTGTAGTTCATCTGCCAACCTTTTAGTGACATATGTTCTCTGGGACCCTTGGTCAAACAACCCACGGGTATGGACATTGGCCCTCTTATTCAGGATGGTAATTTGGGCAGTAGGCAAAGTTGTATTACCTTTAGACTTTGCCGATTGGACACTCTTTATTTGTTGCACCTTGCAGTACTGTACTGTGGTGGGAATGCTATCTTCCACCTTGGGGTTTGGAGACGTTGTTTTGGTGTCTCTGCACAATGCTGCATGGTGCTGACCTTTGTTACACCTATTACAGGTGTGTAATTGGGTATCACAGTCGTTGATGTTATGTTTCCTGAGGCACCTCGTGCAATGTTGCAAATCTTTGACTCGCTCAACACGGGCGTCACTATCAGGAAAATTAGAGCAGTGGTACATTGAATGTTTCTCATTGCAGAACAAACATGTTCCATAGCTTCCAGTACCCATTGGTGTCACGTTCTTGGGTGACACAGTAACTATAGGCTTTGAGGGTCCCACTGCATATACGCCCACACTGCTACTGTTCCACTTTGGTGTTGAATTATATTGTCTAGATTGATTTGGAGTACCTTTGGTACTCTGTGGTTTACTATTATTGGTTTGTGAGGGTTTACTTGGCGGTTTTAATTTGTCATGTGTTCGTAATTGATGAACTACTGACTTTAAACCCTCAGATATTTCATTCATGGATAAGATACTTTTATTGTAATGAGCACTCATTTGTCTCAATATGTCCCTAGGTATTTTCTCCTGGACAATTATTTTCAAGACCCACTCAGCCCCGTTTGTATCTGCTGTCAGGCTGAGGGCATTGGTAAATGATTCTACCTCCAGCTTGAAGACTTGGAGTGAATCAGCTGAAGCCTCCGGTGGGGGTAAATGCAACAGCTCATGAACTAAATGTGATGTTCTTACTTCTGGGTCAGCATAATTATCCTTGAGGAGTTTTACTGCCAGATCATAGCCGTCATTAGTTAATCTCAGATGGGATACTACTGTTTTAGCCTCACCTGATAATTGGCCTTGCAAATAAGAGAATTTACTACTCTTTGGTAAAGATTGTTTTGAATCCACAAGGTCAACGAATTTGTTGACCTTGTGGACCAAAATTCGTACCAATCTTCCTCATCTTTTCCTGAGAAAGTGGGTAAATTAATTGGAGGGAGTCGAGCTTCTGCTTGACTCGTATTAGATGCAACTGTTGTTGTTGTTGACTTGTTCTGGTCAATTAATTTGACGTAAGGCTGTAACGTGGCCTGAGTGTGATCTTCATAACTCGCTAGATCAACCATAATGTCATCTACTTCTGTTTCTGATAAATTGGTGTTGGCAAGTTCAGCCACATATGTTGCTATTTGGCATTTGATTTGCTCAAATTTACCTGCAGCTGCTTGATAATAGCTTTCCAGGTCAACATAATCAACTGGAGATTGTTGTGACAAATCTTCACATTTCTTGATCTGTCTTCTTAAGTTGCCTTTAAGACCTGCAAGGGTTCTTTTCATTCTCCCTGCATTATCCATACTAACTAGTTGGTGAAGTCTTGTGGGGCTTGTACTTGGGTCGCTCATAATACTGAACAAGTACTGATGGTAGCCTAGGGTAAAATTCTGCACTTACTAGGCGATAATCCTACCTCTTCTAGAGGTTAGCACTTAAAATTAATACACATTATATATATACAATCATACACACTAATGATTTGAGTGATAAACCAGTGTCATGGAAGTACCTTTAGGTTAGCTCTTCTATATCACCCTAGGATGGTATAGACACTAATTAATCACTCAAAGGTGTAATGATCATAAGTAAATTATTATATATACACAACTCAACTCGAGTTGATAAAATTTACACCCAAAATAGGGTCTGCACCATTCATTAATGGTGCTAGGTTGTTAATATAGTACAACTAGACTATGGTAATGGGACTATGATGAACAATAAATAGTTCAACTAGTCAATGGTAATATCCTACCCTGTTGTGGGTTGGCAATTAGTAAATATTATATTGTGAACACTAGGCAATATATTAAATAATTCTCTATTTTGGAGAAATAATATACACAATTATTGATAATAGCCTCTTAATTAGCCTCTATGAAACTTCTAATATTATCTAGAAGTATTAAAAATTATTAGTGACCTCGTGAAATTAACTCCACAAAATTCGTAGATAATCTCTCGCGAAATTTAACACCACGAAATCTGTGAACAATCTCGCGAAGACACAGCCACTAATTTGGCTGGCTTCAATATTAGCGCTGTCATCTCACAGAATAACACGCCACCAAATATCTGTGGGTGTCCCTGAAACCGCTGATGAGGCTGAACTGAACTGAGGGGGGCTCCTGAGCTCGCACGATGCAACGCCGCCGTCTTTGACTGCTGGCTTTGTATAAATCACATTGCACTTGTATATTTAATGAATCCACTGGTTAACTGGTTCATCCGGTACTAAGATGACCAAATAATCTGTCATCCGACTCCGCAGATGACCAATAATGTGGGTTCATAGGACCATTAATCTGTCATACGGTTCGAAGATGACCAAACCAACGTGTGAGATTTAAATTTATTTAATTTATATGAATTGTCACGTGGGGGTGGGGTGGTCCGGGGCTCTGCTAACACTCGGCTGCTAGGGGCTCAAAGGCCCAAATACTCAGCCCCTCCGACTCCCTGGATTCACCGGAGTCTCCTTGGTCACACAAGAGAGGACCAACAATGCCCACCTCCACAGGTCTTTGCTTCCACCACAAAGGGGTGCCACTGATTCACCCTGGAAGCCCTTCAGTCAAACACGGGGAAACTGCTGTTAACAGTTCCGGCCTAGACCCGTGGGGGAGTGAAGGAAGACTCAGGCTTACCTATAACCATAACCTCCCTGAGTCTTGCCTGCCAGACAAAAAAAGGTTGCAGGAACTCCTTTCCCGCCTGTCTTCTCTATCTTCCTCTTAGCAAGGTCGCCAGCTGGGTTATTATATCTGCACCCCAGCAATGCAGTTCAGTGGGTGTATTATATATTGTTTGTAGCCAGAAATGTATGCTCATAGAGAAATATCATAAATGGAGGCACACTCAAACACAGTGATAAAATGTGTGGATTTACTGATGCAAATTACATGAACACACACACACAATCACAAGTAATACATGAATATGGAAATATGGATAATGAGTCTGGAGATCGTCAGCCTCTTCTTCCACGACCTCTGACACTCCTTCAACTGGGCAGGAAGACAGGAGTCTCACACTCTCACAGGAGGGCCTCTTCACCACGTCGGCACCTCTTCTTCACTGTCCTGCCATCCATACACACTGTCCTCTCTGACAGTCCTGGACTCAAGCTGCCTTGCAGCCTATTCTACTATTAAAGTAATCAAGTCTTGCTGCCACATACACAAGTAAATATTGTGGCCTAACTAGCCTACTCATACAAGGGGTAATGGGAGGGAAAATGATCTACCTTACATTCCTGGCTCACGACGCCTGTCCCTCGATGGTGTGAGGTTCCCACGCTCCCTTGGGTCGATCCTTGACGATCCAGGATGTTCCACAGGTCCTCAGGTGTCGTGAAGCCTTCGCGTCGTCGCCGTTCCAATCCCTGAGATTCAGCTGCCCCAATCCGGGTTCATCGATAGGCGCTGAGCTAATCACTATTTTTCCCCACACTCGCCTCTCCCACAAGGCAGTGCTCCTTGTCCTAGGCACGGTGTCGTCCTTCCAAGATTCTCAGTGGATGTGACCCCAGTCACAGGTAGGCCTGCCCGCCCACCTTCAAGACCTCAACGTCCAGCCAGCGGCGCCGCCCAGCGTCGTCGCCGACTATTTTCCAAGTTTGGCACTTCTCTGCTCAATGAACTTGGTTCCTCTTTTGCTTCCCAGAAGCGCAGGGTCTCCAATAACTATGGTGGACTGCGACGGCTAGTTTGATCCACTGAATAAGGCTTGCAGAGCCTCCAATCCTTGAGAGCAGACCGAGGCGCGTCCTGTCGCTTCCAAGGTCAGAACCACTCTGACGTTGGCACCGCCCGGGGCACTCGGTGACGTCATGGCGGGCCCTGATTGGTCGCCCGCGACCCACGTCGGCCAATCCGCGATCGGCTAATGTCCCTTCCAAAAGGTCATATCTGCCATAGGGGATACTGTTTCATTTTATAACAGGGCGCCAATTTTCCTTTATTTACAACTTATGATATAACTTCCTTCCCTTAACTGGCAGCCGGTCTGGTCGCCACATATATCATTAGACTCCCTGAACCTCAGAGAATCAGTAGGGAGAGCTGATATGACTCTTTAAGCCGGCAAACGAAAGAAATAGGAGAGGGCACCGTAACATACCCCTCCCCTTAAAATAAGAGTCATATCGGAAGAGCAGCACTCAAGAGGGCAATCTATACTCTTGCTCCCTCCGTTCCTGAAGTGTCACTCCTCCAGTTGGTGACGTGGCTCGTACCACCTTGCCAGTCACTTGCCTCATTGTATCTCCACCTCGCATAGTACCGGGTGTGATGGGTGTTCCCTGAACACCTACAAGAAATCCCCTCTCCGTGGCTACGGGTGTACTCCCACGGCTCGTTACTACTGTAAGATTCAGTGCATGCAGCGCCTCCACCGCGTCGTGCACTCCGAGATAGTCTTGCATTTCCACTGCGTCCTACAGGTACTCCATGTTTCCGAGATAGTCTTGCATTTCCACTGCGTCCTACAGGTACTCCATGTTTCCTCTCATGATCTCCTCTTCGCCAATCTTCTCTCTTCTCGGTTCCTCTTCTCCCGTAGGTGCGTTGTCTCCTCACAGTGGCACTTGTAACCTGTACTCCATCCAGCAGCTTCCTCTCTTCCACACTAGGCTTTTGCGATGGCCCAATGCCCCTCTGGTTAGGCTGGCGCCTACCCTGGGTGTACCTATTCCCTGCTTTCTTCGTATTGCCTTTCCTATACCACTCGCTCCTTCGTTCCCGACGAACATCTTCACTCCTCCATGAGATTCTCTTCCCTGCAGACGTCTTCTTCGGTTCGTGGTTGGGCTCATCCACCTCCCTGTGGCTCACCTCACCACGGTGGTTCATCTTGCACCTACCACTATTCATCTGGCCGGCATAGGGTGCACTGCGTCGTGGCTCCTCCACTCTGCCCCTCACCGCCGTTCGCTCATCCACTGAGCTTACTTTATTCACGTTTCTGTATGGAGGGAGTGCGGTCTGCAGCCTCTTCACCACCCCAGGCGTTTGTACAGCTGCTCCTCGCCACTCCTCCACACGCATCATCAGGCTTAATCGGAGGTCCCCGTCGGGGTTTTCCACAACCTCCGACGACCTCTCTGCACTCTCGCCCTCGTTGTCGTCGTCTCTGGCGACGTTTCCCCTGGCGAAGTCGGCTTCCTCACTATTATTTGGAACGACCGATACCTCACCTGACAGGGTTGTACCGCTGCTGGCAACATAGGCACTCCTGGCCCAATCGGGTTGTATCCTACCTCCTCCGAGGTCATTACCCAGCACCATCTGTACATGCTCTAGGGGTAATTTAGGGGCTACAGCTACTATAGCTTTCTCGACTCCGCAGTCGGCAATCAGCTGTACTTCGTGAAGTGGCAACCTATATTCCTCCCCCACACTGCGTATCCTCACCACTCCCACAGGTGAATCATTAAATTCCTTGGGGAGAATACTCCTGGTCACCATACTTATGTCAGCACCCGTATCTCGAAGCACGGCAACCTCCACTGGGTCTGACTTTCCAAACTTCACGTTGGCCCCGAAAACGAAGGGATGTTCACCCAACTTCATTTCCCAACCATTCACGTTGGGTCCACTATAATATGGGGTGTGAACAAACACTCTCTCCTCTTCCAACATTAATCCTACATTCCTTTGGTGCTCCTCACACTCGCGGGCATAATGTCCTCTCACGCCACAGTTGTAGCATCGGCCACCTCCCCTGGGCGGCCACTCGCTAGTCACTCTGGCGGCACCACTTGCAGACGTTCCCTGGTTCCTCCTTGGACTCCCTGTCGTCGTGTCCGGGACTGCAGCACTCGCTCCCGAGCTAGGTCCACTGCTCACAGCTTGGGGCTTCCTCCCCGCGTCTCTTGAGCTCTTGAACCGCGTCACTTCATCGGGCACACTACTCATGGGAGAGTCCCCACTCGTCCTCGCTCCTCCTGAACTCCTAAGGTTCCCTCCCGACCTGGGGTAAGGCGAGTGTCTGGGCGGCCCCTCCCTCCTGATATGTAGCGCTTCCTCCAGCATGTCGGCTCGATCCGCTGCAGCCTTCAGGTCCATAATCCCTGCTTCTCTCAACCTTACTCGCAACTCAGGACGGAGCACTGACATGAACTTCTCCATCACTATCAGTCGTTTGATATCATCCACCGACTCCGCTTCCTCCGCCTTCAACCATCGTAGGAATTTCCGTTCCATATCCCTGGCGGTCTCGGCGTAAGTCTTTCCCGACGCTCTTGTATACTCTCTGAACTGCTTCCGGTACATCTCCGGAGTCAGCCGGAATGAGTGGAGAACCGCATTCTTAATCGCGTCATAACTAGTACACTCCTCTAGGTCTAGCATGTTATAGGCCTCCCGGGCCTCACCAGTCAACCTGCCCTGGACCAGAGCAGCCCAATCATCTTCCGGCCACTCCTTCAGAGTTGCTATCCGTTCAAAGTGTTCGAAGAACGCCTCAGCTTCTTGTGGTTCGAACGTAGGTAAATCACGTTCCCTTACCTTGAGGTCATCCCGCCGTGCAGGTAGTGAGGGCAGACCACGTTCAACGCGACGCAATTCGACTTCTTTCTTTGCCTTTATCTCCTCCAGTCGCAGTTGTCTCTCTCCTTCTTCTCGCTGCAGCCGAGCTTCTCGCTCCTCTCGCTGCATTTGCGCTTCTCTCTCCTCTCGTCGCAGCTGGGCTTCCAGTTGCATCTTCATTATTTCCAGTTGCAGGCTCCTCTTACTACAGCTGGACCTTCCACTGCTCCCATGTTCACTGTGAATTCTCTCCACACTGGTAGGCGCTTGGGGAGGCCCTAGTCGGGACGGTTCACCTTGCGACGGCTCTCCTCGGGACGGCTCCTCTTGAGATGGCTCCTCTCCCGTCGCTTCCTCTCGAGCTGTGAGCTGTGCCATGATCTCTATCCTTCGCTCCGCTACCTTACTCGTCCTCAACCTGATCCCAAAGTGGTTTGCCACTTGTTGGAGCTGGGCCTTGGTACACTCTTCCAAAATTCTCTCGTCCCTTGTGTCAATAAATTTCTTTACTTTGTCTTCACCCATCTCTATATCATCAAGCATACACGACAGCACAGACAAGTTAGTAGGCACTAATTTCACCGTTTCAGTCCCTTAGCTGGTTGAGTAACAGTACCACCGAATTCACTGGCCACACTGTATTAGTACCCTGGCAACACTTGTCTTGAAATTTGGTCCACACTGTAGCTTGATCCACGCTTCCTGGCGAAGTTCCCAGTTCTTGGCTACTGGGGTTCGAATCCTGGCAAGGTTGCCAGTTCTCTGTCACGTGGGGGTGGGGTGGTCCGGGGCTCTGCTAACACTCGGCTGCTATAGGCTCAAAGGCCCAAATACTCAGCCCCTCCGACTCCCTGGATTCACCGGAGTCTCCTTGGTCACACAAGAGAGGACCAACAATGCCCACCTCCGCAGGTCTTTGCTTCCACCACAAAGGGGTGCCACTGATTCACCCTGGAAGCCCTTCAGTCAAACACGGGGAAACTGCTGTTAACAGTTCCGGCCTAGACCCGTGGGGGAGTGAAGGAAGACTCAGGCTTACCTATAACCATAACCTCCCTGAGTCTTGCCTGCCAGACAAAAAAAGGTTGCAGGAACTCCTTTCCCGCCTGTCTTCTCTATCTTCCTCTTAGCAAGGTCGCCAGCTGGGTTATTATATCTGCACCCCAGCAATGCAGTTCAGTGGGTGTATTATATATTGTTTGTAGCCAGAAATGTATGCTCATAGAGAAATATCATAAATGGAGGCACACTCAAACACAGTGATAAAATGTGTGGATTTACTGATGCAAATTACATGAACACACACACACAATCACAAGTAATACCTGAATATGGAAATATGGATAATGAGTCTGGAGATCGTCAGCCTCTTCTTCCACGACCTCCGACACTCCTTCAACTGGGCAGGAAGACAGGAGTCTCACACTCTCACAGGAGGGCCTCTTCACCACGTCGGCACCTCTTCTTCACTGTCCTGCCATCCATACACACTGTCCTCTCTGACAGTCCTGGACTCAAGCTGCCTTGCAGCCTATTCTACTATTAAAGTAATCAAGTCTTGCTGCCACATACACAAGTAAATATTGTGGCCTAACTAGCCTACTCATACAAGGGGTAATGGGAGGGAAAATGATCTACCTTACATTCCTGGCTCACGACGCCTGTCCCTCGATGGTGTGAGGTTCCCACGCTCCCTTGGGTCGATCCTTGACGATCCAGGACGTTCCACAGGTCCTCAGGTGTCGTGAAGCCTTCGCGTCGTCGCCGTTCCAATCCCTGAGATTCAGCTGCCTCAATCCTGGTTCATCGATAGGCGCTGAGCTAATCACTATTTTTCCCCACACTCGCCTCTCCCACAAGGCAGTGCTCCTTGTCCTAGGCACGGTGTCGTCCTTCCAAGATTCTCAGTGGATGTGACCCCAGTCACAGGTAGGCCTGCCCGCCCACCTTCCAGACCTCAACGTCCAGCCAGCGGCGCCGCCCAGCGTCGTCGCCGACTATTTTCCAAGTTTGGCACTTCTCTGCTCAATGAACTTGGTTCCTCTTTTGCTTCCCAGAAGCGCAGGGTCTCCAATAACTATGGTGGACTGCGACGGCTAGTTCGATCCACTGAATAAGGCTTGCAGAGCCTCCAATCCTTGAGAGCAGACCGAGGCGCGTCCTGTCGCTTCCAAGGTCAGAACCACTCTGACGTTGGCGCCGCCCGGGGCACTCGGTGACGTCATGGCGGGCCCTGATTGGTCGCCCGCAACCCACGTCGGCCAATCCGCGATCGGCTAATGTCCCTTCCAAAAGGTCATATCTGCCATAGGGGATACTGTTTCATTTTATAACAGGGCGCCAATTTTCCTTTATTTACAACTTATAATATAACTTCCTTCCCTTAACTGGCAGCCGGTCTGGTCGCCACATATATCATAAGACTCCCTGAACCTCAGAGAATCAGTAGGGAGAGCTGATATGACTCTTTAACCCGGCAAACGAAAGAAATAGGAGAGGGCACCGTAACAGAATTTATATAGAATTTATATTTACGTTAATTTGTATACTTCGATAGCAATTGGTATGATGATAAGTGGACTGTATTTCTGCAATAATCTCACAAATCGATCCTCTACACATTAGGGGGGGTTTATATTGAATTTATATATATGCAGCCAATCAAACTACAGTATTAACTACACGTTAGTGTACATTGAAGAGGTTCCTTATCTTATTGTACAGCAGGCCTTAGTCCACCAGGTATAACCAGGATGTAGACACCAAATAATCCTCTCAATAATCAAATATTCAAATAATCCGGCTCACCCTATCTACTGACATTAATGGCCAAAAATGATTAGATAATTGGGTTTCAGCAGAACACTTAGCTTGTATTTGTTGACAGCGTGTTGATAATGGTACACCTTTGGTTTCCATAACACGTCGTCCAAGAGAAATTAACAGGAGCCGTATTTGCTCCTGTGCGCTTCTGTGGCCTAACAATAACAATGGCTGACCACTCCCTCCTCCCTGACGCTACTGGCCTACATTGTCCAGATGACAGTAAGTGATAGAAGGGTCACATTTACTCAATTTGAATTCTGATAATTAAGTTAATTTATATGAGATAGTTTTATGATGGTAAAGTCCAAAGACTAATGTATTTAAGAATAATTCCCACCATAATAGGTGGTGAATTTATAATAGTATGTGGTAATGATATCCCGTTTTCTATAGACAGAAATTCCACTACAAGTTACATTTTCTATGGGTTAACTTGTGTATACAACACAGCAATATTATCTGCCTGTATGATATTATTAAATGGTGTCGGATTTTAAGACAACTGCTGGGTGAGGCAAGATTGCTAGGTGAGGCAAGACTGCCGGGTGAGGCAAGACTGCAGGGTGAGGCAAGACTGCCAGGTAAGGCAAGACTGCTGGGTGAGGCAAGACTGCCGGGAGAGGCAAGACTGCCGGGTCAGGTCAAACGGCCGGGTGAGGCCAGACTGCCGGGTGAGGCAAGACTGCCGGGTGAGGCAAGACTGCCGGGTGAGGCAAGATTGCTGGGTGAGGCAAGACTGCTGGGTGAGGCAAGACTGCCGGGAGAAGCAAGACGGCCGGGTGAGGCAACACTGAGGAGTGAGGCAAGACTGCTGGGAGAGGCAAGACTGCTGAGTGAGGCATGACTGCTGGGTGAGGCAAGACTGCTGGGTGAGGCAAGACTGCTGAGTGAGGCATGACTACTGAGTGAGGCAAGACTGCTGGGTGAGGCAAGTCTGCTGGGTGAGGCAAGACTGCTGGGTGAGACAAGACTGCTGGGTGAGACAAGACTGCTGAGTGAGGCATGACTGCCGGGTGAGACAAGACTGCCAGATGAGGCAAAACTTCTGGGTGAGGCAAGACTGCTGAGTGGAGCACGACTGCTTAATGGGGTAAGAGTGCTGGGTGAGGCAAGACTGCCAGATGAGGCAAGACTGCTGGGTGAGGCATGACTGCTAAGTGAGGCAAGACTGCTGGGTGAGGCAAGACTGCTGGATGAGGCATGACTGCTGGGTGAGGCATTACTGCTGGTTGAAGCAAGACTGCTGAGTGAGGCAAGACTGCTGGGTGAGGCATGACTGCTAGGTGAGGCATGACTGCTGAGTGAGGCATGACTGCTGAGTGAGGCATGACTGCTGGGTGAGGCATGACTGCTGAGTGAGGCAAGACTGCTTAGTGAGGCATGACTGCTAAGTGAGGCATGACTGCTGGGTGAGGCATGACTGCTGGGTGAGGCATTACTGCTGGATGAGTCAAGACGGCCAGGTGAGGCAAGACTGCTGGGTGAGGCAAGACTGCTGGGTGAGCCATGACAACCGGGTGAAGCAAGACTGCTGGCTGACGCAAGACTGCTGTGTGAGGCAAGACTGCTGGGTGAGGCAAGACTGCTCCATGGGTGAGGCATAACTGCTGAGTGAGGAAAGACTGCTGGGTGAGGCAAGACTGCCGGGTGAGACACAACTGCTGGGTGAGGCAAGGCTGCCGGGTGAAACAAGACTGCCGGGTGAGGCAAGACTGCTGGGTGGGGCAAAACTGCTGAGTGAGGCAAGACTGCCTGGTAAGACAAGACTGCCGGGTGAGGCAAAACTGCCGAGTGAGGCAAGACTGCTGAGTGAGGCAAGACTGCTGGGTAAGGCAAGACTGCTGAATGAGGCAAGACTGCTGGATGAGGCAAGACTGCTGGGTGAGGCAAAACTGCTGGGTGAGGCAAGACTTCTATATGAGGCAAGACTGCTTGGTGAGGCATGACTGCTGAGTGAGGCATGACTGCTGGGTGAGGCATGACTGCTGGGAGAGGCATGACTGCTGGGTGAGGCATGACTGCTGGGTGAGGCAAGACAGCAAAGTGAGGCATGACGGCCAGGTGAGGCAAAACTGCTGGGTGAGGCAAGACTGCTGTGTGAGCCATGACTGCCTGGTGAGGCAAGACTGCTGAGTGACGTAAGACTGCTGAATGAGGCAAGACTGCTTCATGGGTGAGGCAAAACTGCAGAGTGAGGCAAGACTGCTGGGTGAGGCAAGACTACCGGGTGAGACATGACTGCTGGGTGAGGCAAGGCTGACGGATGAAACAAGACTGCCGGTTGAGGCAAGACTGCTGGGTGAGGCAAGACTGTTGGGTGGGGCAAGACTGCTGAGTGAGGCAAGACTCCCGGGTGAAACAAGACTGCCGGGTGAGGCAAAACTGCTGAGTGAGGCAAGAATGCTGGGTGAGGCAAGACTGCTGAAAGAAGTACGACTGCTTGGTGAGGCAAGACTGCCAGGTGAGAGAAGACTGCTTGGTGAGGCATGAGTGCTTCTTGAGACAAGATGGCAGGGTGAGACAAGACTGCCGGGTGAGGCATGACTGCTGGGTGAGACAAGACTGTTGGGTGAGACACGACTGCTGAGTGAGGAAAGACTGCTTGATGAGGCCAGACAGCTGAGTGAGACAAGACTGCCGGGTGACTCAAGACTGCTGAGTGAGGCAAGACTGCTGAGTGAGGCAAGACTGCTGGGTGAGGCAACACTACTGAGTGAGACAAGACTGCTGAGTGGGGCAAGACTGCCGGGTGAGGCAAGACTGCCGAGTGTGGCAAGACTGCTTGGTGAGGCAAGACTGCCGGGTGAGACAAGACTGCTTGGTGAGGCATGAATGTGGGGTGAGACAAGACTGCTGGGTGAGACAAGACTGTCAGGTGAGGCAAGACTGCTGGGTGAGGCATGACTGCTGAGTGAGACAAGACTGCTAAGTGAGGCAAGACTGCCTGGTGAGGCAAGACTGCCTGGTGAGGCAAGACGGCTAAGTGAGACACGACTGCTGGGTGAGGCAAGACTGCTGGGAGAGACAAGACTGCTAAATGAGGCATGACTGCTGGGTGAGGCAAGAGTGCTAAGTGAGGCAAGACTGCCAGGTGAGGCAAAACTGTTGGGTGAGGCAAGACTGCTGGGTGAGGCAAGACTGCTGGGTGAGTCAAGACTGCTGGGTGAGGCAAGACTGCTGAGTGAGGAGAGACTGCCAAGTGAGGCATGACTGATGGGTGAGACAAGACTGCTGAGTGAGGCAAGACTGCTTGGTGAGGCAAGATTTCTGGGTGAGGCAAGACTGCTGGGTGAGGCAAGACAGCTGGGTGAGGCAAGAGTGCTATGTGAGGCAAGAGTGCTGAGTGAGGCAAAAATGTTGGGTGAGGCAAGACTTCAAGGTGAGTAAAGACTGCTGGGTGAGGCAAGACTGCTGAGTGAGGCAAGACTGCTAGTTCAAGCAGGACTGCTGGGTGAGGCAAAACTGCTGAGTGAGTCAAGACTGCCAGGTGAGAAAAGACTGCCTGGTGAGGCAAAACTGCCGGGTAAGGCAAGACTGCTGAGTGAGGCAAGACTGCTGGGTGAGGCAAGACTGCTGAATGAGGCAAGACTGCTGGGTGAGGCAACACTGCCGCGTGAGACAAGACTGCTTGGTGAGGCATGACTGCTGGGTGAGACAAGACATTTGAGTGAGACAAGACTGGCAGGTGAGGCAAGACTGCTGGGTGAGACATGACTGCTTGGTGAGACAACACTGTAGAGTGAGTCAAGACTGCTGGGTGAAGCCAGACTGCTGGGTGAGGCAAGACTGCTGGGTGAGACAAGACTGCTGAGTGAGGCAAGACTGCTTGGTGAGGCATGACTGCTGAGTGAGGCAAGACTGCTGGGTGAGGCAAGACTGCTGGGTGAGACAAGACTGCTGGGCGAAACAAGACTGCTGAGTGAGGCGAGACTGCTGAGTGAGGCAAGACTGCTGAGTGAGGCAAGACTGCTGGGTGAGGCAAGACTGACGGGTGAGGCAATCCTGCTGGGTGAGACAAGACTTCTGGGTGAGGCAAAACTGCTGAGTGAGACAATACTGCTGATTGAGGCGAGACTGCCTGGTGAGGCAAGACTGATGAGTGAGACAAGACTGCTGGGTGAGGCAAGATTGCAGGGTGAGACAAGACTGCTGGGTGAGACAAGACTGCTGAGTGAGGCATGACTGTTTGGTGAGGCGAGACTGCTGAGTGAGGGAAGACTGCTGGGTGAGGCATGACTGCTGAGTGAGGCATGACTGCTGGGTGAGGCGAGACTGCTGAGTGAGGGAAGGCTGCTGGGTGAGGCATGTCTGCTGAGTGAGGCAAGACTGCTGAGTGAGGCAAGACTGCCGGATGAGGCGTGACTGCTGGGTGAGGCATGACTGCTGGGTGAGGCAAGACTGCTGAGTGGAGCAAGACTGCTGGGTGAGGCATGACTGCTGAGTGAGGCAAGACTGCTGAGTGAGGCAAGACTGCCGGGTGAGGCATGACTGCTGGGTGAGGCATGACTGCTGGGTGAGGCAAGACTGCTGAATGAGGCAAGACTACCGGGTGAGACAAGACTGGTGAGTGAGGCATGACTGCTGGGTGAGGCAAGACTGCCGGTTGAGACAAGACTGCTGGGTGAGGGATGACTGCTGGGTGAGACATGACTGCTGGGTGAAGCAAGGCTGCCGGGTGAGACTAGACTGCCGGTTGAGGCAAGACTGCCGGGTGAGGCAAGACTGCTGAGTGAGGCAAGACTGCTGGGTGAGGCAAGACTGCTAAGTGAGGCAAAACTGCTGGGTGAGGCAAGACTGCCTGGTGAAACAAGACTAAGTGGTGAAGCATGACTGCTGGGTGAGACAAGACTGCCGGGTGAGGCAAGACTGCCGGGTGAGGCCAGACTGCTGAGTGAGACAAGACTGCCGGATGAAGCAAGACTACTGAATGAGGCAAGACTGCTGAGAGAGGCAAAACTGCTGGGTGAGACAAGACTGCTGGGTGAGACAAGACTGCTGAATGAGACAAGACTGTAGAGTGAAGCAAGACTACTGAGTGAGGCAAGACTGCTGAGTGAGGAAAGACTGCTGAGTGAGGCAAGACTGCTGGGTGAGGCAAGACTGCTGAGTTGAACAAGACTGCTACGTGAGACAAGACTGTTGAGTGAGGCATTACTGCTTAGTGACGCAAGACTGCTGGGTGAGGAAAGACTGCTGGCAGAGATACGACTGCTGAGTGAGGCATGACTGCTGGGTGAGGAAAGACTGCTGGGTGAGGTAAGACTGCTGGGTGAGGCAAGACTGCTGGGTGAGGCATGACTGCTGGGTGAGGCAAGACTGCTGGGTGAGGCATGAATGCTGAGTGAGGCAAGACAGCTGAGTGAGGCAAGACTGCGGAGTGAGGCAAGACTGCTGAGTGAGGCAAGACTGCTGAGTTGAACAAGACTGCTGGGTGAGACAAGACTGTTGAGTGAGGCAAGACTGCTGAGTAAGGCAAGACTGCTGAAAGAGGCAAGACTGCTGGGTGAGACAAGACTGCTGGGTGAGACTGGACTGCTGAGTGAAACAAGACTGCTGAGTGAGGCAAGACTGCTGGGTAAGGCAAGACTGCTGGGTGAGGCAAGATTGCTGAGTGAGGCATTGCTGCTGAGTGACGCAAGACTGCTGGGTGAGGAAAGACTGCCGGGTGAGGCAAGACTGCTGGGTGAGACATGACTGCTGATTGAGGCAAGACTGCTGGGTGAGGCAAGACTGCTGGGAGAGACATGAGTGTTGGGTGAGACAAGACTGCCGGGTGAGGCATGACTGCTGGGTGAGGCAAGACTGCCGGTGAGGCATGACTGCTGAGTAAGGCATGACTGCTGAGTGAGGCATGACTGCTGAGAGAGGCAAGACTGCTGAGTAAGGCATGACTGCTGAGTGAGGCATGACTGCGGGGTGAGGCATGACTGCGGGGTGAAGCATGACTGCCAGGTGAGGCAAGACTGTCAGGTGAGGCAAGACTGCTGGGCGGGGAATAACTGCTGGGTGAGGCAAGACTGCCGGGTAAGGCAAGACTGCCGGGTGAGGCAAGACTGCTGGGAGAGGCAAGACTGATGGGTGAGGCAAGACTGCTTTGTGAGGCAAGACTGCAGGGTGAGGCATGACTGCTGGGTGAGACAAGACTGCTGAGTGAGGCAAGACTGCAGGGTGAGGCAAGACTGCTGGGTGAGGCAAGACTGCTGGGTGAGGCAAGACTGCTATATGAGGCAAGAATGCTGAGTGAGGCCAAACTGCTGGGTGAGGCAAGACTGCTGGGTGAGACAAGACTGCTGAGTGAGGCATGACTGCTGAGTGAGGCATGACTGCTGAATGAGGCATAACTGCTGGGTGAGGCATGACTGCCGGGTGAGGCAAGACTGTTGAGTGAGGCATGACTGCAGAGTGAGGCATGACTGCTGGGTGAGGCATGACTGCCGGGTGAGGCAAGACTGTCAGGTGAGGCAAGACTGCTGGGTGACGAATGACTGCTGGGTGAGGCAAGTCTGCTGGGTGAGGCATGACTGCTGGGTGAGGTAAGACAGCCAGGTGAGGCAAGGCTGTCAGGTAAGGCAAGACTGCCGGGTGAGACAAGACTGCTGGGTGAGGCAAGACTGCTGGGTGAGGCAAGACTGCTGTGTGAGGCAAGACTGCTGGGTGAGGCAAGAAAGCCGGGTGAGGCAAGACGGCCGTGTGAGGCAAGACTGCCGGGTGAGGCAAGACTGTTGGGTGAGGCAAGACTGCTGGGTGAGACAAGACTACTGGGTGAGGCAAGTCTCCTGGGTGAGGCAAGACTGCCGGGTGAGGCAAGACTGCTGGGTGAGGCAAGACTGACGGGTGAGGCAAGACTGCTGGGTGAGACATGAGTGCTCCGTGAGGCATGACTGCTGGGTGAGGCATGACTGCTGGGTGAGGCAAGACTGCAGAGTGAGGCATGACTGCTGGGTGAGGCAAGACTGCCGGGTGAGGCAAGACTGTCAGGTGAGGCAAGACTGCTGGGTGAGGAATGACTGCTGGTTGAGGCAAGACTGCCAGGTGAGGCATAACTGCTGGGTAAGGCATGACTGCTGGGTGAGGTAAGACAGCCAGGTGAGGCAATACTGCCGGGTGAGGCAAGACTGCCGGGTGAGGCATAACTGCTGGGTAAGGCATGACTGCTGGGTGTGGTAAGACAGCCAGGTGAGGCAATACTGCCGGGTGACGCAAGACTGCTGGGTGAGGCGCTAGGCAAGACTGCTGTGGGAACCAACCTGTGAGATTTATATTTATTTAATTTATATGAGTTTATATAGATTTATATTTACGTTAATTTGTATACTTCGATAGCAATTGGTATGATGATAAGTGGACTGTATTTCTGCAGTAATCTCACAAATCGATCCTCTACACATTAGGGGGGTTTATATTGAATTTATATATATATGCAGCCAATCAAACTACAGTATTAACTACACATTAGTGTACATTGAAGAGGTTCCTTATCTTATTGTACAGCAGGCCTTAGTCCACCAGGTATAACCAGGATGTAGACACCAAATTATCCTCTTTGAGGTAGCTTCCATCACCCAGTAACTGTTACACAAAGCATGCTTCCTCGTCTTGACCTGTCAAAAGGGCGCTAGCTATGAAGCCAGAATCCTAATATATGACAGCTATATCAGAGAAAACACTGTACAAGGAACCATAAAGACCTAGGCTTAATTACCTTTTCTTAAGAGGCAGTTCGTATTCTAACTGGCTCACCCTATCTACTGACATTAATGGCCAAAAATGATTAGATAATTGGGTTTCAGCAGAACACTTAGCTTGTATTTGTTGACAGCGTGTTGATAATGGTACACCTTTGGTTTCCATAACACTTCGTCCAAGAGAAATTAACAGGAGCCGTATTTGCTCCCGTGCGCCTCTGTGGTCTAACAATAACAATGGCTGACCACTCCCTCCTCCCTGACGCTACTGGCCTACATTGTCCAGATGACAGTAAGTGATAGAAGGGTCACATTTACTCTATTTTAATTCTGATAATTAAGTTAATTTTTATGAGAAGTTTTTATGATGGTAAAGTCCAAAGACTAATGTATTTAAGAATAATTCCCACCATAATAGGTGGTGAATTTATAATAGTATGTGGTAATGATATCCCGTTTTCTATAGACGGAAATTCCACTACAAGTTACATTTTCTATGGGTTAACTTGTGTATACAACACAGCAATATTAACTGCCTGTATGATATTATTAAATGGTGTCGGATTTTCCGACATAATTCCCCGGGGGGGCTGCTCACGGGTCAAAGTCCTATTTAGAACAGACAAACACTGATACTCCTCATTCGAATTATTAGATTAATTTGATGTTAGTAGTTAGTACTCACACATTTGTGCGTCTGTTCGTACAGGACGGATGTCCCATACTAGAGTTGCAGGGGTTAGAAGTCTAATGCGATTTCATTTCCCTGTTAACTCTTGAAAGGCTAAAATTCAAGCCTAATTACATATTATTTAACCCAGAAGACTGAATGTGATCAAGTACTACAGTCAAGTATGATTCAGGGACTGCAGTGAGATCAGTGACATTCGATATAACTTGAAGTTTGTTCAGGTAACTGGTCACTGATATATAAACACTGAGGCCCATGGAATACATCTTGATTAAATAATAAATGTATCAAATCAGTCATCAGATTTATTGGGGTTTAATTTAGTTAATTGATTCAGAAGATTGAATAGCTCATCAATAAAGTAAAGTATGGTTCTGAGACTGCAGTGGGTTCAGTGACATTGGTCGCAGTGACTTGTAGCTGTTTTAGGCTACTGTTCACTGATTTGCCACTGAGGCCTCATGAACTCATCTTCAGCTTTAAATGATGATACTAACATCAACCTCTGTTGGTATAGTCAGCTGTAATCTCCTTAGTATAATGCTACTGGAGAAATATAATCAGCTGACAAATTTAGATTTCTACTAGTATTATTTATCTGCAGCCATAGGTCTCCTCAGGCTTGATACTGGGCCTGAGAGTAATTTACCTCCTGCAGAATTTAACATGGTTATGCCCTGATATTTAGTAGGGCTACCGATGAATCGATGGCAATAGTCTGTCCCAACAAGGAGACCGAAGTCGGTGAGGTGATCAGACTTAATATTATCTGCCAATTTTATTCCTCTATTTCTCAGGAATTTGGCTGTTTCTCTCAGACCTTGAACTTGTAGGTCTACTGGTATTTTGTCCACCACAATGGCTTGTACTCTACAGACGTACCTGCCTAAACGTACTGATGGTTGTACCACCTGGTAGACTTGAGGTCCTGCATCTGTTACAAACCCTGAGATATTGAATGACATCTGGGCTACAGGCCTTAATTGTAGTTCATCTGCCAACCTTTTAGTGACATATGTTCTCTGGGACCCTTGGTCAAACAACCCACGGGTATGGACCTTGGCCCTCTTATTCAGGATGGTAATTTGGGCAGTAGGCAAAGTTGTATTACCTTTAGACTTTGCCGATTGGACACTCTTTATTTGTTGCACCTTGCAGTACTGTACTGTGGTGGGAATGCTATCTTCCACCTTGGGGTTTGGAGACGTTGTTTTGGTGTCTCTGCACAATGCTGCATGGTGCTGACCTTTGTTACACCTATTACAGGTGTGTAATTGGGTATCACAGTCGTTGATGTTATGTTTCCTGAGGCACCTCGTGCAATGTTGCAAATCTTTGACTCGCTCAACACGGGCGTCACTATCAGGAAAATTAGAGCAGTGGTACATTGAATGTTTCTCATTGCAGAACAAACATGTTCCATAGCTTCCAGTACCCATTGGTGTCACGTTCTTGGGTGACACAGTAACTATAGGCTTTGAGGGTCCCACTGCATATACGCCCACACTGCTACTGTTCCACTTTGGTGTTGAATTATATTGTCTAGATTGATTTGGAGTACCTTTGGTACTCTGTGGTTTACTATTATTGGTTTGTGAGGGTTTACTTGGTGGTTTTAATTTGTCATGTGTTCGTAATTGATGAACTACTGACTTTAAACCCTCAGATATTTCATTCATGGATAAGATACTTTTATTGTAATGAGCACTCATTTGTCTCAATATGTCCCTAGGTATTTTCTCCTGGACAATTATTTTCAAGACCCACTCAGCCCCGTTTGTATCTGCTGTCAGGCTGAGGGCATTGGTAAATGATTCTACCTCCAGCTTGAAGACTTGGAGTGAATCAGCTGAAGCCTCCGGTGGGGGTAAATGCAACAGCTCATGAACTAAATGTGATGTTCTTACTTCTGGATCAGCATAATTATCCTTGAGGAGTTTTACTGCCAGATCATAGCCGTCATTAGTTAATCTCAGATGGGATACTACTGTTTTAGCCTCACCTGATAATTGGCCTTGCAAATAAGAGAATTTACTACTCTTTGGTAAAGATTGTTTTGAATCCACAAGGTCAACGAATTTGTTGACCTTGTGGACCAAAATTCGTACCAATCTTCCTCATCTTTTCCTGAGAAAGTGGGTAAATTAATTGGAGGGAGTCGAGCTTCTGCTTGACTCGTATTAGATGCAACTGTTGTTGTTGTTGACTTGTTCTGGTCAATTAATTTGACGTAAGGCTGTAACGTGGCCTGAGTGTGATCTTCATAACTCGCTAGATCAACCATAATGTCATCTACTTCTGTTTCTGATAAATTGGTGTTGGCAAGTTCAGCCACATATGTTGCTATTTGGCATTTGATTTGCTCAAATTTACCTGCAGCTGCTTGATAATAGCTTTCCAGGTCAACATAATCAACTGGAGATTGTTGTGACAAATCTTCACATTTCTTGATCTGTCTTGTTAAGTTGCCTTTAAGACCTGCAAGGGTTCTTTTCATTCTCCCTGCATTATCCATACTGGCTAGTTGGTGAAGTCTTGTGGGGCTTGTACTTGGGTCGCTCATAATACTGAACAAGTACTGATGGTAGCCGAGGGTAAAATTCTGCACTTACTAGGCGATAATCCTACCTCTTCTAGAGGTTAGCACTTAAAATTAATACACATTATATATATACAATCATACACACTAATGATTTGAGTGATAAACCAGTGTCATGGAAGTACCTTTAGGTTAGCTCTTCTATATCACCCTAGGATGGTATAGACACTAATTAATCACTCAAAGGTGTAATGATCATAAGTAAATTATTATATATACACAACTCAACTCGAGTTGATAAAATTTACACCCAAAATAGGGTCTGCACCATTCATTAATGGTGCTAGGTTGTTTAATATAGTACAACTAGACTATGGTAATGGGACTAGGATGAACAATAAATAGTTCAACTAGTCAATGGTAATATCCTACCCTGTTGTGGGTTGGCAATTAGTAAATATTATATTGTGAACACTAGGCAATATATTAAATAATTCTCTATTTTGGAGAAATAATATACACAATTATTGATAATAGCCTCTTAATTAGCCTCTATGAAACTTCTAATATTATCTAGAAGTATTCAAAATTATTAGTGACCTCGTGAAATTAACTCCACAAAATTCGTAGATAATCTCTCGCGAAATTTAACACCACGAAATCTGTGAACAATCTCGCGAAGACACAGCCACTAATTTGGCTGGCTTCAATATTAGCGCTGTCATCTCACAGAATAACACGCCACCAAATATCTGTGGGTGTCCCTGAAACCGCTGATGAGGCTGAACTGAACTGAGGGGGGCTCCTGAGCTCGCACGATGCAACGCCGCCGTCTTTTACTGCTGGCTTTGTATAAATCACATTGCACTTGTATATTTAATGAATCCACTGGTTAACTGGTTCATCCGGTACTAAGATGACCAAATAATCTGTCATCCGACTCGCAGATGACCAATAATGTGGGTTCATAGGACCAATAATCTGTCATACGGTTCGAAGATGACCAAACCAACCTGTGAGATTTATATTTATTTAATTTATATGAATTGTCACGTGGGGGTGGGGTGGTCCGGGGCTCTGCTAACACTCGGCTGCTAGGGGCTCAAAGGCCCAAATACTCAGCCCCTCCGACTCCCTGGATTCACCGGAGTCTCCTTTGTCACACAAGAGAGGACCAACAATGCCCACCTCCGCAGGTCTTTGCTTCCACCACAAAGGGGTGCCACTGATTCACCCTGGAAGCCCTTCAGTCAAACACGGGGAAACTGCTGTTAACAGTTCCGGCCTAGACCCGTGGGGGAGTGAAGGAAGACTCAGGCTTACCTATAACCATAACCTCCCTGAGTCTTGCCTGCCAGACAAAAAAAGGTTGCAGGAACTCCTTTCCCGCCTGTCTTCTCTATCTTCCTCTTAGCAAGGTCGCCAGCTGGGTTATTATATCTGCACCCCAGCAATGCAGTTCAGTGGGTGTATTATATATTGTTTGTAGCCAGAAATGTATGCTCATAGAGAAATATCATAAATGGAGGCACACTCAAACACAGTGATAAAATGTGTGGATTTACTGATGCAAATTACATGAACACACACACACAATCACAAGTAATACATGAATATGGAAATATGGATAATGAGTCTGGAGATCGTCAGTCTCTTCTTCCACGACCTCCGACACTCCTTCAACTGGGCAGGAAGACAGGAGTCTCACACTCTCACAGGAGGGCCTCTTCACCACGTCGGCACCTCTTCTTCACTGTCCTGCCATCCATACACACTGTCCTCTCTGACAGTCCTGGACTCAAGCTGCCTTGCAGCCTATTCTACTATTAAAGTAATCAAGTCTTGCTGCCACATACACAAGGCCTACTCATACAAGGGGTAATGGGAGGGAAAATGATCTACCTTACATTCCTGGCTCACGACGCCTGTCCCTCGATGGTGTGAGGTTCCCACGCTCCCTTGGGTCGATCCTTGACGATCCAGGACGTTCCACAGGTCCTCAGGTGTCGTGAAGCCTTCGCGTCGTCGCCGTTCCAATCCCTGAGATTCAGCTGCCCCAATCCTGGTTCATCGATAGGCGCTGAGCTAATCACTATTTTTCCCCACACTCGCCTCTCCCACAAGGCAGTGCTCCTTGTCCTAGGCACGGTGTCGTCCTTCCAAGATTCTCAGTGGATGTGACCCCAGTCACAGGTAGGCCTGCCCGCCCACCTTCCAGACCTCAACGTCCAGCCAGCGGCGCCGCCCAGCGTCGTCGCCGACTATTTTCCAAGTTTGGCACTTCTCTGCTCAATGAACTTGGTTCCTCTTTTGCTTCCCAGAAGCGCAGGGTCTCCAATAACTATGGTGGACTGCGACGGCTAGTTCGATCCACTGAATAAGGCTTGCAGAGCCTCCAATCCTTGAGAGCAGACCGAGGCGCGTCCTGTCGCTTCCAAGGTCAGAACCACTCTGACGTTGGCGCCGCCCGGGGCACTCGGTGACGTCATGGCGGGCCCTGATTGGTCGCACGCGACCCACGTCGGCCAATCCGCGATCGGCTAAAGGCCCTTCCAAAAGGTCATATCTGCCATAGGGGATACTGTTTCATTTTATAACAGGGCGCCAATTTTCCTTTATTTACAATTTATGATATAACTTCCTTCCCTTAACTGGCAGCCGGTCTGGTCGCCACATATATCATTAGACTCCCTGAACCTCAGAGAATCAGTAGGGAGAGCTGATATGACTCTTTAAGCCGGCAAACGAAAGAAATAGGAGAGGGCACCGTAACATTCCCCTCCCCTTAAAATAAGAGTCATATCGGAAGAGCAGCACTCAAGAGGGCAATCTATACTCTTGCTCCCTCCGTTCCTGAAGTGTCACTCCTCCAGTTGGTGACGTGGCTCGTACCACCTTGCCAGTCACTTGCCTCATTGTATCTCCACCTCGCATAGTACCGGGTGTGATGGGTGTTCCCTGAACACCTACAAGAAATCCCCTCTCCGTGGCTACGGGTGTACTCCCACGGCTCGTTACTACTGTAAGATTCAGTGCATGCAGCGCCTCCACCGCGTCGTGCACTCCGAGATAGTCTTGCATTTCCACTGCGTCCTACAGGTACTCCATGTTTCCGAGATAGTCTTGCATTTCCACTGCGTCCTACAGGTACTCCATGTTTCCTCTCATGATCTCCTCTTCGCCAATCTTCTCTCTTCTCGGTTCCTCTTCTCCCGTAGGTGCGTTGTCTCCTCACAGTGGCACTTGTAACCTGTACTCCATCCAGCAGCTTCCTCTCTTTCACACTAGGCTTTTGCGATGGCCCAATGCCCCTCTGGTTAGGCTGGCGCCTACCCTGGGTGTACCTATTCCCTGCTTTCTTCGTATTGCCTTTCCTATACCACTCGCTCCTTCGTTCCCGACGAACATCTTCACTCCTCCATGAGATTCTCTTCCCTGCAGACGTCTTCTTCGGTTCGTGGTTGGGCTCATCCACCTCCCTGTGGCTCACCTCACCACGGTGGTTCATCTTGCACCTACCACTATTCATCTGGCCGGCATAGGGTGCACTGCGTCGTGGCTCCTCCACTCTGCCCCTCACCGCCGTTCGCTCATCCACTGAGCTTACTTTATTCACGTTTCTGTATGGAGGGAGTGCGGTCTGCAGCCTCTTCACCGCCCCAGGCGTTTGTACAGCTGCTCCTCGCCACTCCTCCACACGCATCATCAGGCTTAGTCGGAGGTCCCCGTCGGGGTTTTCCACAACCTCCGACGACCTCTCTGCACTCTCGCCCTCGTTGTCGTCGTCTCTGGCGACGTTTCCCCTGGCGAAGTCGGCTTCCTCACTATTATTTGGAACGACCGATACCTCACCTGACAGGGTTGTACCGCTGCTGGCAACATACGCACTCCTGGCCCAATCGGGTTGTATCCTACCTCCTCCGAGGTCATTACCCAGCACCATCTGTACATGCTCTAGGGGTAATTTAGGGGCTACAGCTACTATAGCTTTCTCGACTCCGCAGTCGGCAATCAGCTGTACTTCGTGAAGTGGCAACCTATATTCCTCCCCCACACTGCGTATCCTCACCACTCCCACAGGTGAATCATTAAATTCCTTGGGGAGAATACTCCTGGTCACCATACTTATGTCAGCACCCGTATCTCGAAGCACGGCAACCTCCACTGGGTCTGACTTTCCAAACTTCACGTTGGCCCCGAAAACGAAGGGATGTTCACCCAACTTCATTTCCCAACCATTCACGTTGGGTCCACTATAATATGGGGTGTGAACAAACACTCTCTCCTCTTCCAACATTAATCCTACATTCCTTTGGTGCTCCTCACACTCGCGGGCATAATGTCCTCTCACGCCCACAGTTGTAGCATCGGCCACCTCCCCTGGGCGGCCACTCGCTAGTCACTCTGGCGGCACCACTTGCAGACGTTCCCTGGATCCTCCTTGGACTCCCTGTCGTCGTGTCCGGGACTGCAGCACTCGCTCCCGAGCTAGGTCCACTGCTCACAGCTTGGGGCTTCCTCCCCGCGTCTCTTGAGCTCTTGAACCGCGTCACTTCATCG
The DNA here is from genome assembly GCF_040958095.1 of Procambarus clarkii. Lineage (NCBI taxonomy): Eukaryota > Metazoa > Arthropoda > Malacostraca > Decapoda > Cambaridae > Procambarus > Procambarus clarkii. The sequence goes on along the minus strand of NC_091187.1, from coordinate 39,300,905 downwards.
GGCACACTACTCATGGGAGAGTCCCCACTCGTCCTCGCTCCTCCTGAACTCCTAAGGTTCCCTCCCGACCTGGGGTAAGGCGAGTGTCTGGGCGGCCCCTCCCTCCTGATATGTAGCGCTTCCTCCAGCATGTCGGCTCGATCCGCTGCAGCCTTCAGGTCCATAATCCCTGCTTCTCTCAACCTTACTCGCAACTCAGGATGGAGCACTGACATGAACTTCTCCATCACTATCAGTCGTTTGATATCATCCACCGACTCCGCTTCCTCCGCCTTCAACCATCGTAGGAATTTCCGTTCCATATCCCTGGCGGTCTCGGCGTAAGTCTTTCCCGACGCTCTTGTATACTCTCTGAACTGCTTCCGGTACATCTCCGGAGTCAGCCGGAATGAGTGGAGAACCGCATTCTTAATCGCGTCATAACTAGTACACTCCTCTAGGTCTAGCATGTTATAGGCCTCCCGGGCCTCACCAGTCAACCTGCCCTGGACCAGAGCAGCCCAATCATCTTCCGGCCACTCCTTCAGAGTTGCTATCCGTTCAAAGTGTTCGAAGAACGCCTCAGCTTCTTGTGGTTCGAACGTAGGTAAATCACGTTCCCTTACCTTGAGGTCATCCCGCCGTGCAGGTAGTGAGGGCAGACCACGTTCAACGCGACGCAATTCGACTTCTTTCTTTGCCTTTATCTCCTCCAGTCGCAGTTGTCTCTCTCCTTCTTCTCGCTGCAGCCGAGCTTCTCGCTCCTCTCGCTGCATTTGCGCTTCTCTCTCCTCTCGTCGCAGCTGGGCTTCCAGTTGCATCTTCATTATTTCCAGTTGCAGGCTCCTCTTACTACAGCTGGACCTTCCACTGCTCCCATGTTCACTGTGAATTCTCTCCACACTGGTAGGCGCTTGGGGAGGCCCTAGTCGGGACGGTTCACCTTGCGACGGCTCTCCTCGGGACGGCTCCTCTTGAGATGGCTCCTCTCCCGTCGCTTCCTCTCGAGCTGTGTGCTGCTGTGCCATGATCTCTATCCTTCGCTCCGCTACCTTAGTCGTCCTCAACCTGATCCCAAAGTGGTTTGCCACTTGTTGGAGCTGGGCCTTGGTACACTCTTCCAAAATTCTCTCGTCCCTTGTGTCAATAAATTTCTTTACTTTGTCTTCACCCATCTCTATATCATCAAGCATACACGACAGCACAGACAAGTTAGTAGGCACTAATTTCACCGTTTCAGTCCCTTAGCTGGTTGAGTAACAGTACCACCGAATTCACTGGCCACACTGTATTAGTACCCTGGCAACACTTGTCTTGAAATTTGGTCCACACTGTAGCTTGATCCACGCTTCCTGGCGAAGTTCCCAGTTCTTGGCTACTGGGGTTCGAATCCTGGCAAGGTCGCCAGTTCTCTGTCACGTGGGGGTGGGGTGGTCCGGGGCTCTGCTAACACTCGGCTGCTAGGGGCTCAAAGGCCCAAATACTCAGCCCCTCCGACTCCCTGGATTCACCGGAGTCTCCTTGGTCACACAAGAGAGGACCAACAATGCCCACCTCCACAGGTCTTTGCTTCCACCACAAAGGGGTGCCACTGATTCACCCTGGAAGCCCTTCAGTCAAACACGGGGAAACTGCTGTTAACAGTTCCGGCCTAGACCCGTGGGGGAGTGAAGGAAGACTCAGGCTTACCTATAACCATAACCTCCCTGAGTCTTGCCTGCCAGACAAAAAAGGTTGCAGGAACTCCTTTCCCGCCTGTCTTCTCTATCTTCCTCTTAGCAAGGTCGCCAGCTGGGTTATTATATCTGCACCCCAGCAATGCAGTTCAGTGGGTGTGTTATATATTGTTTGTAGCCAGAAATGTATGCTCATAGAGAAATATCATAAATGGAGGCACACTCAAACACAGTGATAAAATGTGTGGATTTACTGATGCAAATTACATGAACACACACACACAATCACAAGTAATACATGAATATGGAAATATGGATAATGAGTCTGGAGATCGTCAGCCTTTTCTTCCACGACCTCCGACACTCCTTCAACTGGGCAGGAAGACAGGAGTCTCACACTCTCACAGGAGGGCCTCTTCACCACGTCGGCACCTCTTCTTCACTGTCCTGCCATCCATACACACTGTCCTCTCTGACAGTCCTGGACTCAAGCTGCCTTGCAGCCTATTCTACTATTAAAGTAATCAAGTCTTGCTGCCACATACACAAGTAAATATTGTGGCCTAACTAGCCTACTCACACAAGGGGTAATGGGAGGGAAAATGATCTACCTTACATTCCTGGCTCACGACGCCTGTCCCTCGATGGTGTGAGGTTCCCACGCTCCCTTGGGTCGATCCTTGACGATCCAGGACGTTCCACAGGTCCTCAGGTGTCGTGAAGCCTTCGCGTCGTCGCCGTTCCAATCCCTGAGATTCAGCTGCCTCAATCCTGGTTCATCGATAGGCGCTGAGCTAATCACTATTTTTCCCCACACTCGCCTCTCCCACAAGGCAGTGCTCCTTGTCCTAGGCACAGTGTCGTCCTTCCAAGATTCTCAGTGGATGTGACCCCAGTCACAGGTAGGCCTGCCCGCCCACCTTCCAGACCTCAACGTCCAGCCAGCGGCGCCGCCCAGCGTCGTCGCCGACTATTTTCCAAGTTTGGCACTTCTCTGCTCAATGAACTTGGTTCCTCTTTTGCTTCCCAGAAGCGCAGGGTCTCCAATAACTATGGTGGACTGCGACGGCTAGTTCGATCCACTGAATAAGGCTTGCAGAGCCTCCAATCCTTGAGAGCAGACCGAGGCGCGTCCTGTCGCTTCCAAGGTCAGAACCACTCTGACGTTGGCGCCGCCCGGGGCACTCGGTGACGTCATGGCGGGCCCTGATTGGTCGCCCGCGACCCACGTCGGCCAATCCGCGATCGGCTAATGTCCCTTCCAAAAGGTCATATCTGCCATAGGGGATACTGTTTCATTTTATAACAGGGCGCCAATTTTCCTTTATTTACAACTTATAATATAACTTCCTTCCCTTAACTGGCAGCCGGTCTGGTCGCCACATATATCATAAGACTCCCTGAACCTCAGAGAATCAGTAGGGAGAGCTGATATGACTCTTTAACCCGGCAAACGAAAGAAATAGGAGAGGGCACCGTAACAGAATTTATATAGAATTTATATTTACGTTAATTTGTATACTTCGATAGCAATTGGTATGATGATAAGTGGACTGTATTTCTGCAATAATCTCACAAATCGATCCTCTACACATTAGGGGGGGGTTTATATTGAATTTATATATATGCAGCCAATCAAACTACAGTATTAACTACACATTAGTGTACATGGAAGAGGTTCCTTATCTTATTGTACAGCAGGCCTTAGTCCACCAGGTATAACCAGGATGTAGACACCAAATAATCCTCTCAATAATCAAATATTCAAATAATCCGGCTCACCCTATCTACTGACATTAATGGCCAAAAATGATTAGATAATTGGGTTTCAGCAGAACACTTAGCTTGTATTTGTTGACAGCGTGTTGATAATGGTACACCTTTGGTTTCCATAACACGTCGTCCAAGAGAAATTAACAGGAGCCGTATTTGCTCCTGTGCGCTTCTGTGGCCTAACAATAACAATGGCTGACCACTCCCTCCTCCCTGACGCTACTGGCCTACATTGTCCAGATGACAGTAAGTGATAGAAGGGTCACATTTACTCAATTTGAATTCTGATAATTAAGTTAATTTATATGAGATAGTTTTATGATGGTAAAGTCCAAAGACTAATGTATTTAAGAATAATTCCCACCATAATAGGTGGTGAATTTATAATAGTATGTGGTAATGATATCCCGTTTTCTATAGACAGAAATTCCACTACAAGTTACATTTTCTATGGGTTAACTTGTGTATACAACACAGCAATATTATCTGCCTGTATGATATTATTGAATGGTGTCGGATTTTAAGACAACTGCTGGGTGAGGCAAGATTGCTAGGTGAGGCAAGACTGCCGGGTGAGGCAAGACTGCAGGGTGAGGCAAGACTGCCAGGTAAGGCAAGACTGCTGGGTGAGGCAAGACTGCCGGGAGAGGCAAGACTGCCGGGTCAGGTCAAACGGCCGGGTGAGGCCAGACTGCCGGGTGAGGCAAGACTGCCGGGTGAGGCAAGACTGCCGGGTGAGGCAAGATTGCTGGGTGAGGCAAGACTGCTGGGTGAGGCAAGACTGCCGGGTGAAGCAAGACGGCCGGGTGAGGCAACACTGAGGAGTGAGGCAAGACTGCTGGGAGAGGCAAGACTGCTGAGTGAGGCATGACTGCTGGGTGAGGCAAGACTGCTGGGTGAGGCAAGACTGCTGAGTGAGGCATGACTACTGAGTGAGGCAAGACTGCTGGGTGAGGCAAGTCTGCTGGGTGAGGCAAGACTGCTGGGTGAGACAAGACTGCTGGGTGAGACAAGACTGCTGAGTGAGGCATGACTGCCGGGTGAGACAAGACTGCCAGATGAGGCAAAACTTCTGGGTGAGGCAAGACTGCTGAGTGGAGCACGACTGCTGAATGGGGCAAGAGTGCTGGGTGAGGCAAGACTGCCAGATGAGGCAAGACTGCTGGGTGAGGCATGACTGCTAAGTGAGGCAAGACTGCTGGGTGAGGCAAGACTGCTGGATGAGGCATGACTGCTGGGTGAGGCATAACTGCTGGTTGGTGCAAGACTGCTGAGTGAGGCAAGACTGCTGGGTGAGGCATGACTGCTAGGTGAGGCATGACTGCTGAGTGAGGCATGACTGCTGAGTGAGGCATGACTGCTGGGTGAGGCATGACTGCTGAGTGAGGCAAGACTGCTTAGTGAGGCATGACTGCTAAGTGAGGCATGACTGCTGGGTGAGGCATGACTGCTGGGTGAGGCATTACTGCTGGATGAGTCAAGACGGCCAGGTGAGGCAAGACTGCTGGGTGAGGCAAGACTGCTGGGTGAGCCATGACAACCGGGTGAAGCAAGACTGCTGGCTGACGCAAGACTGCTGTGTGAGGCAAGACTGCTGGGTGAGGCAAGACTGCTCCATGGGTGAGGCATAACTGCTGAGTGAGGAAAGACTGCTGGGTGAGGCAAGACTGCCGGGTGAGACACAACTGCTGGGTGAGGCAAGGCTGCCGGGTGAAACAAGACTGCCGGGTGAGGCAAGACTGCTGGGTGGGGCAAAACTGCTGAGTGAGGCAAGACTGCCTGGTAAGACAAGACTGCCGGGTGAGGCAAAACTGCCGAGTGAGGCAAGACTGCTGAGTGAGGCAAGACTGCTGGGTAAGGCAAGACTGCTGAATGAGGCAAGACTGCTGGATGAGGCAAGACTGCTGGGTGAGGCAAAACTGCTGGGTGAGGCAAGACTTCTATATGAGGCAAGACTGCTTGGTGAGGCATGACTGCTGAGTGAGGCATGACTGCTGGGTGAGGCATGACTGCTGGGAGAGGCATGACTGCTGGGTGAGGCATGACCTGCTGGGTGAGGCAAGACAGCAAAGTGAGGCATGACGGCCAGGTGAGGCAAAACTGCTGGGTGAGGCAAGACTGCTGTGTGAGCCATGACTGCCGGGTGAGGCAAGACTGCTGAGTGACGTAAGGACTGCTGAATGAGGCAAGACTGCTTCATGGGTGAGGCAAAACTGCAGAGTGAGGCAAGACTGCTGGGTGAGGCAAGACTAACCGGGTGAGACATGACTGCTGGGTGAGGCAAGGCTGACGGATGAAACAAGACTGCCGGTTGAGGCAAGACTGCTGGGTGAGGCAAGACTGTTGGGTGGGCAGGACTGCTGAGTGAGGCAAGACTCCCGGGTGAAACAAGACTGCCGGGTGAGGCAAAACTGCTGAGTGAGGCAAGAATGCTGGGTGAGGCAAGACTGCTGAAAGAAGTACGACTGCTTGGTGAGGCAAGACTGCCAGGTGAGAGAAGACTGCTTGGTGAGGCATGAGTGCTTCTTGAGACAAGATGGCAGGGTGAGACAAGACTGCCGGGTGAGGCATGACTGCTGGGTGAGACAAGACTGTTGGGTGAGACACGACTGCTGAGTGAGGAAAGACTGCTTGATGAGGCCAGACAGCTGAGTGAGACAAGACTGCCGGGTGACTCAAGACTGCTGAGTGAGGCAAGACTGCTGAGTGAGGCAAGACTTGCTGGGTGAGGCAACACTACTGAGTGAGACAAGACTGCTGAGTGGGGCAAGACTGCCGGGTGAGGCAAGACTGCCGAGTGTGGCAAGACTGCTTGGTGAGGCAAGACTGCCGGGTGAGACAAGACTGCTTGGTGAGGCATGAATGTGGGGTGAGACAAGACTGCTGGGTGAGACAAGACTGTCGGGTGAGGCAAGACTGCTGGGTGAGGCATGACTGCTGAGTGAGACAAGACTGCTAAGTGAGGCAAGACTGCCTGGTGAGGCAAGACTGCCTGGTGAGGCAAGACGGCTAAGTGAGACACGACTGCTGGGTGAGGCAAGACTGCTGGGAGAGACAAGACTGCTAAATGAGGCATGACTGCTGGGTGAGGCAAGACTGCTAAGTGAGGCAAGACTGCCAGGTGAGGCAAAACTGTTGGGTGAGGCAAGACTGCTGGGTGAGGCAAGACTGCTGGGTGAGTCAAGACTGCTGGGTGAGGCAAGACTGCTGAGTGAGGAGAGACTGCCAAGTGAGGAATGACTGATGGGTGAGACAAGACTGCTGAGTGAGGCAAGACTGCTTGGTGAGGCAAGATTTCTGGGTGAGGCAAGACTGCTGGGTGAGGCAAGACAAGCTGGGTGAGGCAAGAGTGTTATGTGAGGCAAGAGTGCTGAGTGAGGCAAAAATGTTGGGTGAGGCAAGACTTCAAGGTGAGTAAAGACTGCTGGTGAGGCAAGACTGCTGAGTGAGGCAAGACTGCTAGTTCAAGCAGGACTGCTGGGTGAGGCAAAACTGCTGAGTGAGTCAAGGACTGCCAGGTGAGAAAAGACTGCCTGGTGAGGCAAAACTGCCGGGTAAGGCAAGACTGCTGAGTGAGGCAAGACTGCTGGGTGAGGCAAGACTGCTGAATGAGGCAAGACTGCTGGGTGAGGCAACACTGCCGCGTGAGACAAGACTGCTTGGTGAGGCATGACTGCTGGGTGAGACAAGACAGCTGAGTGAGACAAGACTGCTGAGTGAGGCAAGACTGCTTGGTGAGGCATGACTGCTGAGTGAGACAAGACTGCTGGGTGAGGCAAGACTGCTGGGTGAGACAAGACTGCTGGGCGAAACAAGACTGCTGAGTGAGGCGAGACTGCTGAGTGAGGCAAGACTGCTGAGTGAGGCAAGACTGCTGGGTGAGGCAAGACTGACGGGTGAGGCAATCCTGCTGGTGAGACAAGACTTATGGGTGAGGCAAAACTGCTGAGTGAGACAATACTGCTGATTGAGGCGAGACTGCCTGGTGAGGCAAGACTGATGAGTGAGACAAGACTGCTGGGTGAGGCAAGATTGCAGGGTGAGACAAGACTGCTGGGTGAGACAAGACTGCTGAGTGAGGCATGACTGTTTGGTGAGGCGAGACTGCTGAGTGAGGGAAGACTGCTGGGTGAGGCATGACTGCTGAGTGAGGCATGACTGCTGGGTGAGGCGAGACTGCTGAGTGAGGGAAGGCTGCTGGGTGAGGCATGTCTGCTGAGTGAGGCAAGACTGCTGAGTGAGGCAAGACTGCCGGATGAGGCGTGACTGCTGGGTGAGGCATGACTGCTGGGTGAGGCAAGACTGCTGAGTGGAGCAAGACTGCTGGGTGAGGCATGACTGCTGAGTGAGGCAAGACTGCTGAGTGAGGCAAGACTGCCGGGTGAGGCATGGACTGCTGGGTGAGGCATGATTGCTGGGTGAGGCAAGACTGCTGAATGAGGCAAGACTACTGGGTGAGACAAGACTGGTGAGTGAGGCATGACTGCTGGGTGAGGCAAGACTGCCGGTTGAGACAAGACTGCTGGGTGAGGGATGACTGCTGGGTGAGACATGACTGCTGGGTGAAGCAAGGCTGCCGGGTGAGACTAGACTGCGGTTGAGGCAAGACTGCCGGGTGAGGCAAGACTGCTGAGTGAGGCAAGACTGCTGGGTGAGGCAAGACTGCTGAGTGAGGCAAAACTGCTGGGTGAGGCAAGACTGCCTGGTGAAACAAGACTAAGTGGTGAAGCATGACTGCTGGGTGAGACAAGACTGCTGGGTGAGACAAGACTGCTGGGTGGGGCAAGACAGCTGGGTGAGACAAGACTGCTGGGTGAGAGAAGACTGCCGGGTGAGGCAAGACTGCCGGGTGAGGCCAGACTGCTGAGTGAGACAAGACTGCCGGATGAAGCAAGACTACTGAATGAGGCAAGACTGCTGAGAGAGGCAAAACTGCTGGGTGAGACAAGACTGCTGGGTGAGACAAGACTGCTGAATGAGACAAGACTGTAGAGTGAAGCAAGACTACTGAGTGAGGCAAGACTGCTGAGTGAGGAAAGACTGCTGAGTGAGGCAAGACTGCTGGGTGAGGCAAGACTGCTGAGTGAACAAGACTGCTACGTGAGACAAGACTGTTGAGTGAGGCAAGACTGCTGAGTAAGGCAAGACTGCTGAGTGAGGCAAGACTGCTAGGTGAGACAAGACTGTTGGGTGAGACTGGACTGCTGAGTGAAACAAGACTGCTGTGTGAGGCAAGACTGCTGGGTGTGGCAAGATTGCTGAGTGAGGCATTACTGCTTAGTGACGCAAGACTGCTGGGTGAGGAAAGACTGCTGGCAGAGATACGACTGCTGAGTGAGGCATGACTGCTGGGTGAGGAAAGACTGCTGGGTGAGGTAAGACTGCTGGGTGAGGCAAGACTGCTGGTGAGGCATGACTGCTGGGTGAGGCAAGACTGCTGGGTGAGGCATGAATGCTGAGTGAGGCAAGACAGCTGAGTGAGGCAAGACTGCGGAGTAAGGCAAGACTGCTGAGTGAGGCAAGACTGCTGAGTTGAACAAGACTGCTGGGTGAGACAAGACTGTTGAGTGAGGCAAGACTGCTGAGTAAGGCAAGACTGCTGAAAGAGGCAAGACTGCTGGGTGAGACAAGACTGCTGGGTGAGACTGGACTGCTGAGTGAAACAAGACTGCTGAGTGAGGCAAGACTGCTGGGTAAGGCAAGACTGCTGGTGAGGCAAGATTGCTGAGTGAGGCATTGCTGCTGAGTGACGCAAGACTGCTGGGTGAGGAAAGACTGCCGGGTGAGGCAAGACTGCTGGGTGAGACATGACTGCTGATTGAGGCAAGACTGCTGGGTGAGGCAAGACTGCTGGGAGAGACATGAGTGTTGGGTGAGACAAGACTGCCGGGTGAGGCATGACTGCTGGTGAGCAAGACTGCCGGTGAGGCATGACTGCTGAGTAAGGCATGACTGCTGAGTGAGGCATGACTGCTGAGAGAGGCAAGACTGCTGAGTGAGGCATGACTGCTGAGTGAGGCATGACTGCGGGGTGAGGCATGACTGCGGGGTGAAGCATGACTGCCAGGTGAGGCAAGACTGTCAGGTGAGGCAAGACTGCTGGGCGGGGAATAACTGCTGGGTGAGGCAAGACTGCCGGGTAAGGCAAGACTGCCGGGTGAGGCAAGACTGCTGGGAGAGGCAAGACTGATGGGTGAGGCAAGACTGCTTTGTGAGGCAAGACTGCTGGTGAGGCATGACTGCTGGGTGAGACAAGACTGCTGAGTGAGGCAAGACTGCTGGGTGAGGCAAGACTGCTGGGTGAGGCAAGACTGCTGGGTGAGGCAAGACTGCTATATGAGGCAAGAATGCTGAGTGAGGCCAAACTGCTGGGTGAGGCAAAGACTGCTGGGTGAGACAAGACTGCTGAGTGAGGCATGACTGCTGAGTGAGGCATGACTGCTGAATGAGGCATGACTGCTGGGTGAGGCATGACTGCCGGGTGAGGCAAGGACTGTTGAGTGAGGCATGACTGCAGAGTGAGGCATGACTGCTGGGTGAGGCATGACTGCCGGGTGAGGCAAGACTGTCAGGTGAGGCAAGACTGCTGGGTGACGAATGACTGCTGGGTGAGGCAAGTCTGCTGGGTGAGGCATGACTGCTAGGTGAGGCATGACTGCTGGGTGAGGTAAGACAGCCAGGTGAGGCAAGGCTGTCAGGTAAGGCAAGACTGCCGGGTGAGACAAGACTGCTGGGTGAGGCAAGACTGCTGGGTGAGGCAAGACTGCTGTGTGAGGCAAGACTGCTGGGTGAGGCAAGAAAGCCGGGTGAGGCAAGACGGCCGTGTGAGGCAAGACTGCCGGGTGAGGCAAGACTGTTGGGTGAGGCAAGACTGCTGGGTGAGACAAGACTACTGGGTGAGGCAAGTCTCCTGGGTGAGGCAAGACTGCGGGTGAGGCAAGACTGCTGGGTGAGGCAAGACTGACGGTGAGGCAAGACTGCTGGGTGAGACATGAGTGCTCCGTGAGGCATGACTGCTGGGTGAGGCATGACTGCTGGGTGAGGCAAGACTGCTGGGTGAGGCAAGACTGCTGGGTGAGGCATGACTGCTGAGTGAGGCATGATTTCTGGGTGAGGCAAGACTGCTGGGTGAGGGAAGACTGTCAGGTAAGGCATGACTGCTGAGTGAGGCATGATTGCTGAGTGAGGCAAGACTGCTGAGTGAGGCAAGACTGCCGAGTGGGGCTTGACTGCTGAGTGAGGCATGACTGCTGGGTGAGGCAAGACTGCCGGTGAGTCATGACTGCTGAGTGAGGCATGACTGCTGAGTGAGGCATGATTGCTGAGTGAGGCACGACTGCTGAGTGAGGCAAGACTGCTGAGTGAGGCATGACTGCAGAGTGAGGCATGACTGCTGGGTGAGGCAAGACTGCCGGGTGAGGCAAGACTGTCAGGTGAGGCAAGACTGCTGGGTGAGGAATGACTGCTGGTTGAGGCAAGACTGCCAGGTGAGGCATAACTGCTGGGTAAGACATGACTGCTGGGTGAGGTAAGACAGCCAGGTGAGGCAATACTGCCGGGTGAGGCAAGACTGCCGGGTGAGGCATAACTGCTGGGTAAGGCATGACTGCTGGGTGTGGTAAGACAGCCAGGTGAGGCAATACTGCCGGGTGACGCAAGACTGCTGGGTGAGGCGCTAGGCAAGACTGCTGTGGGAACCAAACCTGTGAGATTTATATTTATTTAATTTATATGAGTTTATATAGATTTATATTTACGTTAATTTGTATACTTCGATAGCAATGGTATGATGATAAGTGGACTGTATTTCTGCAGTAATCTCACAAATCGATCCTCTACACATTAGGGGGGTTTATATTGAATTTATATATATGCAGCCAATCAAACTACAGTATTAACTACACATTAGTGTACATTGAAGAGGTTCCTTATCTTATTGTACAGCAGGCCTTAGTCCACCAGGTATAACCAGGATGTAGACACTAAATTATCCTCTTTGAGGTAGCTTCCATCACCCAGTAACTGTTACACAAAGCATGCTTCCTCGTCTTGACCTGTCAAAGGGCGCTAGCTATGAAGCCAGAATCCTAATATATGACAGCTATATCAGAGAAAACACTGTACAAGGAACCATAAAGACCTAGGCTTAATTACCTTTTCTTAAGAGGCAGTTCGTATTCTAACTGGCTCACCCTATCTACTGACATTAATGGCCAAAATGATTAGATACTTGGGTTTCAGCAGAACACTTAGCTTGTATTTGTTGACAGCGTGTTGATAATGGTACACCTTTGGTTTCCATAACACTTCGTCAAGAGAAATTAACAGGAGCCGTATTTGCTCCCGTGCGCCTCTGTGGTCTAACAATAACAATGGCTGACCACTCCCTCCTCCCTGACGCTACTGGCCTACATTGTCCAGATGACAGTAAGTGATAGAAGGGTCACATTTACTCTATTTTAATTCTGATAATTAATTTAATTTTTATGAGAAGTTTTTATGATGGTAAAGTCCAAAGACTAATGTATTTAAGAATAATTCCCACATAATAGGTGGTGAATTTATAATAGTATGTGGTAATGATATCCCGTTTTCTATAGACGGAAATTCCACTACAAGTTACATTTTCTATGGGTTAACTTGTGTATACAACACAGCAATATTAACTGCCTGTATGATATTATTAAATGGTGTCGGATTTTCCGACATAATTCCCCGGGGGGGCTGCTCACGGGTCAAAGTCCTATTTAGAACAGACAAACACTGATACTCCTCATTCGAATTATTAGATTAATTTGATGTTAGTAGTTAGTACTCACACATTTGTGCGTCTGTTCGTACAGGACGGATGTCCCATACTAGAGTTGCAGGGGTTAGAAGTCTAATGCGATTTCATTTCCCTGTTAACTCTTGAAAGGCTAAAATTCAAGCCTAATTACATATTATTTAACCCAGAAGACTGAATGTGATCAAGTACTACAGTCAAGTATGATTCAGGGACTGCAGTGAGATCAGTGACATTCGATATAACTTGAAGTTTGTTCAGGTAACTGGTCACTGATATATAAACACTGAGGCCCATGGAATACATCTTGATTAAATAATAAATGTATCAAATCAGTCATCAGATTATTGGGGTTTAATTTAGTTAATTGATTCAGAAGATTGAATAGCTCATCAATAAAGTAAAGTATGGTTCTGAGACTGCAGTGGGTTCAGTGACATTGGTCGCAGTGACTTGTAGCTGTTTTAGGCTACTGTTCACTGATTTGCCACTGAGGCCTCATGAACTCATCTTCAGCTTTAAATGATGATACTAACATCAACCTCTGTTGGTATAGTCAGCTGTAATCTCCTTAGTATAATGCTACTGGAGAAATATAATCAGCTGACAAATTTAGATTTCTACTATTATTATTTATCTGCAGCCATAGGTCTCCTCAGGCTTGATACTGGGCCTGAGAGTAATTTACCTCCTGCAGAATTTAACATGGTTATGCCCTGATATTTAGTAGGGCTACCGATGAATCGATGGCAATAGTCTGTCCCAACAAGGAGACCGAAGTCGGTGAGGTGATCAGACTTAATATTATCTGCCAATTTTATTCCTCTATTTCTCAGGAATTTGGCTGTTTCTCTCAGACCTTGAACTTGTAGGTCTACTGGTATTTTGTCCACCACAATGGCTTGTACTCTACAGACGTACCTGCCTAAACGTACTGATGGTTGTACCACCTGGTAGACTTGAGGTCCTGCATCTGTTACAAACCCTGAGATATTGAATGACATCTGGGCTACAGGCCTTAATTGTAGTTCATCTGCCAACCTTTTAGTGACATATGTTCTCTGGGACCCTTGGTCAAACAACCCACGGGTATGGACCTTGGCCCTCTTATTCAGGATGGTAATTTGGGCAGTAGGCAAAGTTGTATTACCTTTAGACTTTGCCGATTGGACACTCTTTATTTGTTGCACCTTGCAGTACTGTACTGTGGTGGGAATGCTATCTTCCACCTTGGGGTTTGGAGACGTTGTTTTGGTGTCTCTGCACAATGCTGCATGGTGCTGACCTTTGTTACACCTATTACAGGTGTGTAATTGGGTATCACAGTCGTTGATGTTATGTTTCCTGAGGCACCTCGTGCAATGTTGCAAATCTTTGACTCGCTCAACACGGGCGTCACTATCAGGAAAATTAGAGCAGTGGTACATTGAATGTTTCTCATTGCAGAACAAACATGTTCCATAGCTTCCAGTACCCATTGGTGTCACGTTCTTGGGTGACACAGTAACTATAGGCTTTGAGGGTCCCACTGCATATACGCCCACACTGCTACTGTTCCACTTTGGTGTTGAATTATATTGTCTAGATTGATTTGGAGTACCTTTGGTACTCTGTGGTTTACTATTATTGGTTTGTGAGGGTTTACTTGGTGGTTTTAATTTGTCATGTGTTCGTAATTGATGAACTACTGACTTTAAACCCTCAGATATTTCATTCATGGATAAGATACTTTTATTGTAATGAGCACTCATTTGTCTCAATATGTCCCTAGGTATTTTCTCCTGGACAATTATTTTCAAGACCCACTCAGCCCCGTTTGTATCTGCTGTCAGGCTGAGGGCATTGGTAAATGATTCTACCTCCAGCTTGAAGACTTGGAGTGAATCAGCTGAAGCCTCCGGTGGGGGTAAATGCAACAGCTCATGAACTAAATGTGATGTTCTTACTTCTGGATCAGCATAATTATCCTTGAGGAGTTTTACTGCCAGATCATAGCCGTCATTAGTTAATCTCAGATGGGATACTACTGTTTTAGCCTCACCTGATAATTGGCCTTGCAAATAAGAGAATTTACTACTCTTTGGTAAAGATTGTTTTGAATCCACAAGGTCAACGAATTTGTTGACCTTGTGGACCAAAATTCGTACCAATCTTCCTCATCTTTTCCTGAGAAAGTGGGTAAATTAATTGGAGGGAGTCGAGCTTCTGCTTGACTCGTATTAGATGCAACTGTTGTTGTTGTTGACTTGTTCTGGTCAATTAATTTGACGTAAGGCTGTAACGTGGCCTGAGTGTGATCTTCATAACTCGCTAGATCAACCATAATGTCATCTACTTCTGTTTCTGATAAATTGGTGTTGGCAAGTTCAGCCACATATGTTGCTATTTGGCATTTGATTTGCTCAAATTTACCTGCAGCTGCTTGATAATAGCTTTCCAGGTCAACATAATCAACTGGAGATTGTTGTGACAAATCTTCACATTTCTTGATCTGTCTTGTTAAGTTGCCTTTAAGACCTGCAAGGGTTCTTTTCATTCTCCCTGCATTATCCATACTGGCTAGTTGGTGAAGTCTTGTGGGGCTTGTACTTGGGTCGCTCATAATACTGAACAAGTACTGATGGTAGCCGAGGGTAAAATTCTGCACTTACTAGGCGATAATCCTACCTCTTCTAGAGGTTAGCACTTAAAATTAATACACATTATATATATACAATCATACACACTAATGATTTGAGTGATAAACCAGTGTCATGGAAGTACCTTTAGGTTAGCTCTTCTATATCACCCTAGGATGGTATAGACACTAATTAATCACTCAAAGGTGTAATGATCATAAGTAAATTATTATATATACACAACTCAACTCGAGTTGATAAAATTTACACCCAAAATAGGGTCTGCACCATTCATTAATGGTGCTAGGTTGTTTAATATAGTACAACTAGACTATGGTAATGGGACTAGGATGAACAATAAATAGTTCAACTAGTCAATGGTAATATCCTACCCTGTTGTGGGTTGGCAATTAGTAAATATTATATTGTGAACACTAGGCAATATATTAAATAATTCTCTATTTTGGAGAAATAATATACACAATTATTGATAATAGCCTCTTAATTAGCCTCTATGAAACTTCTAATATTATCTAGAAGTATTCAAAATTATTAGTGACCTCGTGAAATTAACTCCACAAAATTCGTAGATAATCTCTCGCGAAATTTAACACCACGAAATCTGTGAACAATCTCGCGAAGACACAGCCACTAATTTGGCTGGCTTCAATATTAGCGCTGTCATCTCACAGAATAACACGCCACCAAATATCTGTGGGTGTCCCTGAAACCGCTGATGAGGCTGAACTGAACTGAGGGGGGCTCCTGAGCTCGCACGATGCAACGCCGCCGTCTTTTACTGCTGGCTTTGTATAAATCACATTGCACTTGTATATTTAATGAATCCACTGGTTAACTGGTTCATCCGGTACTAAGATGACCAAATAATCTGTCATCCGACTCGCAGATGACCAATAATGTGGGTTCATAGGACCAATAATCTGTCATACGGTTCGAAGATGACCAAACCAACCTGTGAGATTTATATTTATTTAATTTATATGAATTGTCACGTGGGGGTGGGGTGGTCCGGGGCTCTGCTAACACTCGGCTGCTAGGGGCTCAAAGGCCCAAATACTCAGCCCCTCCGACTCCCTGGATTCACCGGAGTCTCCTTTGTCACACAAGAGAGGACCAACAATGCCCACCTCCGCAGGTCTTTGCTTCCACCACAAAGGGGTGCCACTGATTCACCCTGGAAGCCCTTCAGTCAAACACGGGGAAACTGCTGTTAACAGTTCCGGCCTAGACCCGTGGGGGAGTGAAGGAAGACTCAGGCTTACCTATAACCATAACCTCCCTGAGTCTTGCCTGCCAGACAAAAAAAGGTTGCAGGAACTCCTTTCCCGCCTGTCTTCTCTATCTTCCTCTTAGCAAGGTCGCCAGCTGGGTTATTATATCTGCACCCCAGCAATGCAGTTCAGTGGGTGTATTATATATTGTTTGTAGCCAGAAATGTATGCTCATAGAGAAATATCATAAATGGAGGCACACTCAAACACAGTGATAAAATGTGTGGATTTACTGATGCAAATTACATGAACACACACACACAATCACAAGTAATACATGAATATGGAAATATGGATAATGAGTCTGGAGATCGTCAGTCTCTTCTTCCACGACCTCCGACACTCCTTCAACTGGGCAGGAAGACAGGAGTCTCACACTCTCACAGGAGGGCCTCTTCACCACGTCGGCACCTCTTCTTCACTGTCCTGCCATCCATACACACTGTCCTCTCTGACAGTCCTGGACTCAAGCTGCCTTGCAGCCTATTCTACTATTAAAGTAATCAAGTCTTGCTGCCACATACACAAGGCCTACTCATACAAGGGGTAATGGGAGGGAAAATGATCTACCTTACATTCCTGGCTCACGACGCCTGTCCCTCGATGGTGTGAGGTTCCCACGCTCCCTTGGGTCGATCCTTGACGATCCAGGACGTTCCACAGGTCCTCAGGTGTCGTGAAGCCTTCGCGTCGTCGCCGTTCCAATCCCTGAGATTCAGCTGCCCCAATCCTGGTTCATCGATAGGCGCTGAGCTAATCACTATTTTTCCCCACACTCGCCTCTCCCACAAGGCAGTGCTCCTTGTCCTAGGCACGGTGTCGTCCTTCCAAGATTCTCAGTGGATGTGACCCCAGTCACAGGTAGGCCTGCCCGCCCACCTTCCAGACCTCAACGTCCAGCCAGCGGCGCCGCCCAGCGTCGTCGCCGACTATTTTCCAAGTTTGGCACTTCTCTGCTCAATGAACTTGGTTCCTCTTTTGCTTCCCAGAAGCGCAGGGTCTCCAATAACTATGGTGGACTGCGACGGCTAGTTCGATCCACTGAATAAGGCTTGCAGAGCCTCCAATCCTTGAGAGCAGACCGAGGCGCGTCCTGTCGCTTCCAAGGTCAGAACCACTCTGACGTTGGCGCCGCCCGGGGCACTCGGTGACGTCATGGCGGGCCCTGATTGGTCGCACGCGACCCACGTCGGCCAATCCGCGATCGGCTAAAGGCCCTTCCAAAAGGTCATATCTGCCATAGGGGATACTGTTTCATTTTATAACAGGGCGCCAATTTTCCTTTATTTACAATTTATGATATAACTTCCTTCCCTTAACTGGCAGCCGGTCTGGTCGCCACATATATCATTAGACTCCCTGAACCTCAGAGAATCAGTAGGGAGAGCTGATATGACTCTTTAAGCCGGCAAACGAAAGAAATAGGAGAGGGCACCGTAACATTCCCCTCCCCTTAAAATAAGAGTCATATCGGAAGAGCAGCACTCAAGAGGGCAATCTATACTCTTGCTCCCTCCGTTCCTGAAGTGTCACTCCTCCAGTTGGTGACGTGGCTCGTACCACCTTGCCAGTCACTTGCCTCATTGTATCTCCACCTCGCATAGTACCGGGTGTGATGGGTGTTCCCTGAACACCTACAAGAAATCCCCTCTCCGTGGCTACGGGTGTACTCCCACGGCTCGTTACTACTGTAAGATTCAGTGCATGCAGCGCCTCCACCGCGTCGTGCACTCCGAGATAGTCTTGCATTTCCACTGCGTCCTACAGGTACTCCATGTTTCCGAGATAGTCTTGCATTTCCACTGCGTCCTACAGGTACTCCATGTTTCCTCTCATGATCTCCTCTTCGCCAATCTTCTCTCTTCTCGGTTCCTCTTCTCCCGTAGGTGCGTTGTCTCCTCACAGTGGCACTTGTAACCTGTACTCCATCCAGCAGCTTCCTCTCT
The DNA here is from genome assembly GCF_040958095.1 of Procambarus clarkii. Taxonomy (NCBI): domain Eukaryota; kingdom Metazoa; phylum Arthropoda; class Malacostraca; order Decapoda; family Cambaridae; genus Procambarus; species Procambarus clarkii. Next base: position 39,282,836 of record NC_091187.1, on the reverse strand, counting down.
TTCACACTAGGCTTTTGCGATGGCCCAATGCCCCTCTGGTTAGGCTGGCGCCTACCCTGGGTGTACCTATTCCCTGCTTTCTTCGTATTGCCTTTCCTATACCACTCGCTCCTTCGTTCCCGACGAACATCTTCACTCCTCCATGAGATTCTCTTCCCTGCAGACGTCTTCTTCGGTTCGTGGTTGGGCTCATCCACCTCCCTGTGGCTCACCTCACCACGGTGGTTCATCTTGCACCTACCACTATTCATCTGGCCGGCATAGGGTGCACTGCGTCGTGGCTCCTCCACTCTGCCCCTCACCGCCGTTCGCTCATCCACTGAGCTTACTTTATTCACGTTTCTGTATGGAGGGAGTGCGGTCTGCAGCCTCTTCACCGCCCCAGGCGTTTGTACAGCTGCTCCTCGCCACTCCTCCACACGCATCATCAGGCTTAGTCGGAGGTCCCCGTCGGGGTTTTCCACAACCTCCGACGACCTCTCTGCACTCTCGCCCTCGTTGTCGTCGTCTCTGGCGACGTTTCCCCTGGCGAAGTCGGCTTCCTCACTATTATTTGGAACGACCGATACCTCACCTGACAGGGTTGTACCGCTGCTGGCAACATACGCACTCCTGGCCCAATCGGGTTGTATCCTACCTCCTCCGAGGTCATTACCCAGCACCATCTGTACATGCTCTAGGGGTAATTTAGGGGCTACAGCTACTATAGCTTTCTCGACTCCGCAGTCGGCAATCAGCTGTACTTCGTGAAGTGGCAACCTATATTCCTCCCCCACACTGCGTATCCTCACCACTCCCACAGGTGAATCATTAAATTCCTTGGGGAGAATACTCCTGGTCACCATACTTATGTCAGCACCCGTATCTCGAAGCACGGCAACCTCCACTGGGTCTGACTTTCCAAACTTCACGTTGGCCCCGAAAACGAAGGGATGTTCACCCAACTTCATTTCCCAACCATTCACGTTGGGTCCACTATAATATGGGGTGTGAACAAACACTCTCTCCTCTTCCAACATTAATCCTACATTCCTTTGGTGCTCCTCACACTCGCGGGCATAATGTCCTCTCACGCCCACAGTTGTAGCATCGGCCACCTCCCCTGGGCGGCCACTCGCTAGTCACTCTGGCGGCACCACTTGCAGACGTTCCCTGGATCCTCCTTGGACTCCCTGTCGTCGTGTCCGGGACTGCAGCACTCGCTCCCGAGCTAGGTCCACTGCTCACAGCTTGGGGCTTCCTCCCCGCGTCTCTTGAGCTCTTGAACCGCGTCACTTCATCGGGCACACTACTCATGGGAGAGTCCCCACTCGTCCTCGCTCCTCCTGAACTCCTAAGGTTCCCTCCCGACCTGGGGTAAGGCGAGTGTCTGGGCGGCCCCTCCCTCCTGATATGTAGCGCTTCCTCCAGCATGTCGGCTCGATCCGCTGCAGCCTTCAGGTCCATAATCCCTGCTTCTCTCAACCTTACTCGCAACTCAGGATGGAGCACTGACATGAACTTCTCCATCACTATCAGTCGTTTGATATCATCCACCGACTCCGCTTCCTCCGCCTTCAACCATCGTAGGAATTTCCGTTCCATATCCCTGGCGGTCTCGGCGTAAGTCTTTCCCGACGCTCTTGTATACTCTCTGAACTGCTTCCGGTACATCTCCGGAGTCAGCCGGAATGAGTGGAGAACCGCATTCTTAATCGCGTCATAACTAGTACACTCCTCTAGGTCTAGCATGTTATAGGCCTCCCGGGCCTCACCAGTCAACCTGCCCTGGACCAGAGCAGCCCAATCATCTTCCGGCCACTCCTTCAGAGTTGCTATCCGTTCAAAGTGTTCGAAGAACGCCTCAGCTTCTTGTGGTTCGAACGTAGGTAAATCACGTTCCCTTACCTTGAGGTCATCCCGCCGTGCAGGTAGTGAGGGCAGACCACGTTCAACGCGACGCAATTCGACTTCTTTCTTTGCCTTTATCTCCTCCAGTCGCAGTTGTCTCTCTCCTTCTTCTCGCTGCAGCCGAGCTTCTCGCTCCTCTCGCTGCATTTGCGCTTCTCTCTCCTCTCGTCGCAGCTGGGCTTCCAGTTGCATCTTCATTATTTCCAGTTGCAGGCTCCTCTTACTACAGCTGGACCTTCCACTGCTCCCATGTTCACTGTGAATTCTCTCCACACTGGTAGGCGCTTGGGGAGGCCCTAGTCGGGACGGTTCACCTTGCGACGGCTCTCCTCGGGACGGCTCCTCTTGAGATGGCTCCTCTCCCGTCGCTTCCTCTCGAGCTGTGTGCTGCTGTGCCATGATCTCTATCCTTCGCTCCGCTACCTTAGTCGTCCTCAACCTGATCCCAAAGTGGTTTGCCACTTGTTGGAGCTGGGCCTTGGTACACTCTTCCAAAATTCTCTCGTCCCTTGTGTCAATAAATTTCTTTACTTTGTCTTCACCCATCTCTATATCATCAAGCATACACGACAGCACAGACAAGTTAGTAGGCACTAATTTCACCGTTTCAGTCCCTTAGCTGGTTGAGTAACAGTACCACCGAATTCACTGGCCACACTGTATTAGTACCCTGGCAACACTTGTCTTGAAATTTGGTCCACACTGTAGCTTGATCCACGCTTCCTGGCGAAGTTCCCAGTTCTTGGCTACTGGGGTTCGAATCCTGGCAAGGTCGCCAGTTCTCTGTCACGTGGGGGTGGGGTGGTCCGGGGCTCTGCTAACACTCGGCTGCTAGGGGCTCAAAGGCCCAAATACTCAGCCCCTCCGACTCCCTGGATTCACCGGAGTCTCCTTGGTCACACAAGAGAGGACCAACAATGCCCACCTCCACAGGTCTTTGCTTCCACCACAAAGGGGTGCCACTGATTCACCCTGGAAGCCCTTCAGTCAAACACGGGGAAACTGCTGTTAACAGTTCCGGCCTAGACCCGTGGGGGAGTGAAGGAAGACTCAGGCTTACCTATAACCATAACCTCCCTGAGTCTTGCCTGCCAGACAAAAAAGGTTGCAGGAACTCCTTTCCCGCCTGTCTTCTCTATCTTCCTCTTAGCAAGGTCGCCAGCTGGGTTATTATATCTGCACCCCAGCAATGCAGTTCAGTGGGTGTGTTATATATTGTTTGTAGCCAGAAATGTATGCTCATAGAGAAATATCATAAATGGAGGCACACTCAAACACAGTGATAAAATGTGTGGATTTACTGATGCAAATTACATGAACACACACACACAATCACAAGTAATACATGAATATGGAAATATGGATAATGAGTCTGGAGATCGTCAGCCTTTTCTTCCACGACCTCCGACACTCCTTCAACTGGGCAGGAAGACAGGAGTCTCACACTCTCACAGGAGGGCCTCTTCACCACGTCGGCACCTCTTCTTCACTGTCCTGCCATCCATACACACTGTCCTCTCTGACAGTCCTGGACTCAAGCTGCCTTGCAGCCTATTCTACTATTAAAGTAATCAAGTCTTGCTGCCACATACACAAGTAAATATTGTGGCCTAACTAGCCTACTCACACAAGGGGTAATGGGAGGGAAAATGATCTACCTTACATTCCTGGCTCACGACGCCTGTCCCTCGATGGTGTGAGGTTCCCACGCTCCCTTGGGTCGATCCTTGACGATCCAGGACGTTCCACAGGTCCTCAGGTGTCGTGAAGCCTTCGCGTCGTCGCCGTTCCAATCCCTGAGATTCAGCTGCCTCAATCCTGGTTCATCGATAGGCGCTGAGCTAATCACTATTTTTCCCCACACTCGCCTCTCCCACAAGGCAGTGCTCCTTGTCCTAGGCACAGTGTCGTCCTTCCAAGATTCTCAGTGGATGTGACCCCAGTCACAGGTAGGCCTGCCCGCCCACCTTCCAGACCTCAACGTCCAGCCAGCGGCGCCGCCCAGCGTCGTCGCCGACTATTTTCCAAGTTTGGCACTTCTCTGCTCAATGAACTTGGTTCCTCTTTTGCTTCCCAGAAGCGCAGGGTCTCCAATAACTATGGTGGACTGCGACGGCTAGTTCGATCCACTGAATAAGGCTTGCAGAGCCTCCAATCCTTGAGAGCAGACCGAGGCGCGTCCTGTCGCTTCCAAGGTCAGAACCACTCTGACGTTGGCGCCGCCCGGGGCACTCGGTGACGTCATGGCGGGCCCTGATTGGTCGCCCGCGACCCACGTCGGCCAATCCGCGATCGGCTAATGTCCCTTCCAAAAGGTCATATCTGCCATAGGGGATACTGTTTCATTTTATAACAGGGCGCCAATTTTCCTTTATTTACAACTTATAATATAACTTCCTTCCCTTAACTGGCAGCCGGTCTGGTCGCCACATATATCATAAGACTCCCTGAACCTCAGAGAATCAGTAGGGAGAGCTGATATGACTCTTTAACCCGGCAAACGAAAGAAATAGGAGAGGGCACCGTAACAGAATTTATATAGAATTTATATTTACGTTAATTTGTATACTTCGATAGCAATTGGTATGATGATAAGTGGACTGTATTTCTGCAATAATCTCACAAATCGATCCTCTACACATTAGGGGGGGGTTTATATTGAATTTATATATATGCAGCCAATCAAACTACAGTATTAACTACACATTAGTGTACATGGAAGAGGTTCCTTATCTTATTGTACAGCAGGCCTTAGTCCACCAGGTATAACCAGGATGTAGACACCAAATAATCCTCTCAATAATCAAATATTCAAATAATCCGGCTCACCCTATCTACTGACATTAATGGCCAAAAATGATTAGATAATTGGGTTTCAGCAGAACACTTAGCTTGTATTTGTTGACAGCGTGTTGATAATGGTACACCTTTGGTTTCCATAACACGTCGTCCAAGAGAAATTAACAGGAGCCGTATTTGCTCCTGTGCGCTTCTGTGGCCTAACAATAACAATGGCTGACCACTCCCTCCTCCCTGACGCTACTGGCCTACATTGTCCAGATGACAGTAAGTGATAGAAGGGTCACATTTACTCAATTTGAATTCTGATAATTAAGTTAATTTATATGAGATAGTTTTATGATGGTAAAGTCCAAAGACTAATGTATTTAAGAATAATTCCCACCATAATAGGTGGTGAATTTATAATAGTATGTGGTAATGATATCCCGTTTTCTATAGACAGAAATTCCACTACAAGTTACATTTTCTATGGGTTAACTTGTGTATACAACACAGCAATATTATCTGCCTGTATGATATTATTGAATGGTGTCGGATTTTAAGACAACTGCTGGGTGAGGCAAGATTGCTAGGTGAGGCAAGACTGCCGGGTGAGGCAAGACTGCAGGGTGAGGCAAGACTGCCAGGTAAGGCAAGACTGCTGGGTGAGGCAAGACTGCCGGGAGAGGCAAGACTGCCGGGTCAGGTCAAACGGCCGGGTGAGGCCAGACTGCCGGGTGAGGCAAGACTGCCGGGTGAGGCAAGACTGCCGGGTGAGGCAAGATTGCTGGGTGAGGCAAGACTGCTGGGTGAGGCAAGACTGCCGGGTGAAGCAAGACGGCCGGGTGAGGCAACACTGAGGAGTGAGGCAAGACTGCTGGGAGAGGCAAGACTGCTGAGTGAGGCATGACTGCTGGGTGAGGCAAGACTGCTGGGTGAGGCAAGACTGCTGAGTGAGGCATGACTACTGAGTGAGGCAAGACTGCTGGGTGAGGCAAGTCTGCTGGGTGAGGCAAGACTGCTGGGTGAGACAAGACTGCTGGGTGAGACAAGACTGCTGAGTGAGGCATGACTGCCGGGTGAGACAAGACTGCCAGATGAGGCAAAACTTCTGGGTGAGGCAAGACTGCTGAGTGGAGCACGACTGCTGAATGGGGCAAGAGTGCTGGGTGAGGCAAGACTGCCAGATGAGGCAAGACTGCTGGGTGAGGCATGACTGCTAAGTGAGGCAAGACTGCTGGGTGAGGCAAGACTGCTGGATGAGGCATGACTGCTGGGTGAGGCATAACTGCTGGTTGGTGCAAGACTGCTGAGTGAGGCAAGACTGCTGGGTGAGGCATGACTGCTAGGTGAGGCATGACTGCTGAGTGAGGCATGACTGCTGAGTGAGGCATGACTGCTGGGTGAGGCATGACTGCTGAGTGAGGCAAGACTGCTTAGTGAGGCATGACTGCTAAGTGAGGCATGACTGCTGGGTGAGGCATGACTGCTGGGTGAGGCATTACTGCTGGATGAGTCAAGACGGCCAGGTGAGGCAAGACTGCTGGGTGAGGCAAGACTGCTGGGTGAGCCATGACAACCGGGTGAAGCAAGACTGCTGGCTGACGCAAGACTGCTGTGTGAGGCAAGACTGCTGGGTGAGGCAAGACTGCTCCATGGGTGAGGCATAACTGCTGAGTGAGGAAAGACTGCTGGGTGAGGCAAGACTGCCGGGTGAGACACAACTGCTGGGTGAGGCAAGGCTGCCGGGTGAAACAAGACTGCCGGGTGAGGCAAGACTGCTGGGTGGGGCAAAACTGCTGAGTGAGGCAAGACTGCCTGGTAAGACAAGACTGCCGGGTGAGGCAAAACTGCCGAGTGAGGCAAGACTGCTGAGTGAGGCAAGACTGCTGGGTAAGGCAAGACTGCTGAATGAGGCAAGACTGCTGGATGAGGCAAGACTGCTGGGTGAGGCAAAACTGCTGGGTGAGGCAAGACTTCTATATGAGGCAAGACTGCTTGGTGAGGCATGACTGCTGAGTGAGGCATGACTGCTGGGTGAGGCATGACTGCTGGGAGAGGCATGACTGCTGGGTGAGGCATGACTGCTGGGTGAGGCAAGACAGCAAAGTGAGGCATGACGGCCAGGTGAGGCAAAACTGCTGGGTGAGGCAAGACTGCTGTGTGAGCCATGACTGCCGGGTGAGGCAAGACTGCTGAGTGACGTAAGACTGCTGAATGAGGCAAGACTGCTTCATGGGTGAGGCAAAACTGCAGAGTGAGGCAAGACTGCTGGGTGAGGCAAGACTACCGGGTGAGACATGACTGCTGGGTGAGGCAAGGCTGACGGATGAAACAAGACTGCCGGTTGAGGCAAGACTGCTGGGTGAGGCAAGACTGTTGGGTGGGGCAGGACTGCTGAGTGAGGCAAGACTCCCGGGTGAAACAAGACTGCCGGGTGAGGCAAAACTGCTGAGTGAGGCAAGAATGCTGGGTGAGGCAAGACTGCTGAAAGAAGTACGACTGCTTGGTGAGGCAAGACTGCCAGGTGAGAGAAGACTGCTTGGTGAGGCATGAGTGCTTCTTGAGACAAGATGGCAGGGTGAGACAAGACTGCCGGGTGAGGCATGACTGCTGGGTGAGACAAGACTGTTGGGTGAGACACGACTGCTGAGTGAGGAAAGACTGCTTGATGAGGCCAGACAGCTGAGTGAGACAAGACTGCCGGGTGACTCAAGACTGCTGAGTGAGGCAAGACTGCTGAGTGAGGCAAGACTGCTGGGTGAGGCAACACTACTGAGTGAGACAAGACTGCTGAGTGGGGCAAGACTGCCGGGTGAGGCAAGACTGCCGAGTGTGGCAAGACTGCTTGGTGAGGCAAGACTGCCGGGTGAGACAAGACTGCTTGGTGAGGCATGAATGTGGGGTGAGACAAGACTGCTGGGTGAGACAAGACTGTCGGGTGAGGCAAGACTGCTGGGTGAGGCATGACTGCTGAGTGAGACAAGACTGCTAAGTGAGGCAAGACTGCCTGGTGAGGCAAGACTGCCTGGTGAGGCAAGACGGCTAAGTGAGACACGACTGCTGGGTGAGGCAAGACTGCTGGGAGAGACAAGACTGCTAAATGAGGCATGACTGCTGGGTGAGGCAAGACTGCTAAGTGAGGCAAGACTGCCAGGTGAGGCAAAACTGTTGGGTGAGGCAAGACTGCTGGGTGAGGCAAGACTGCTGGGTGAGTCAAGACTGCTGGGTGAGGCAAGACTGCTGAGTGAGGAGAGACTGCCAAGTGAGGAATGACTGATGGGTGAGACAAGACTGCTGAGTGAGGCAAGACTGCTTGGTGAGGCAAGATTTCTGGGTGAGGCAAGACTGCTGGGTGAGGCAAGACAGCTGGGTGAGGCAAGAGTGTTATGTGAGGCAAGAGTGCTGAGTGAGGCAAAAATGTTGGGTGAGGCAAGACTTCAAGGTGAGTAAAGACTGCTGGGTGAGGCAAGACTGCTGAGTGAGGCAAGACTGCTAGTTCAAGCAGGACTGCTGGGTGAGGCAAAACTGCTGAGTGAGTCAAGACTGCCAGGTGAGAAAAGACTGCCTGGTGAGGCAAAACTGCCGGGTAAGGCAAGACTGCTGAGTGAGGCAAGACTGCTGGGTGAGGCAAGACTGCTGAATGAGGCAAGACTGCTGGGTGAGGCAACACTGCCGCGTGAGACAAGACTGCTTGGTGAGGCATGACTGCTGGGTGAGACAAGACAGCTGAGTGAGACAAGACTGCTGAGTGAGGCAAGACTGCTTGGTGAGGCATGACTGCTGAGTGAGACAAGACTGCTGGGTGAGGCAAGACTGCTGGGTGAGACAAGACTGCTGGGCGAAACAAGACTGCTGAGTGAGGCGAGACTGCTGAGTGAGGCAAGACTGCTGAGTGAGGCAAGACTGCTGGGTGAGGCAAGACTGACGGGTGAGGCAATCCTGCTGGGTGAGACAAGACTTATGGGTGAGGCAAAACTGCTGAGTGAGACAATACTGCTGATTGAGGCGAGACTGCCTGGTGAGGCAAGACTGATGAGTGAGACAAGACTGCTGGGTGAGGCAAGATTGCAGGGTGAGACAAGACTGCTGGGTGAGACAAGACTGCTGAGTGAGGCATGACTGTTTGGTGAGGCGAGACTGCTGAGTGAGGGAAGACTGCTGGGTGAGGCATGACTGCTGAGTGAGGCATGACTGCTGGGTGAGGCGAGACTGCTGAGTGAGGGAAGGCTGCTGGGTGAGGCATGTCTGCTGAGTGAGGCAAGACTGCTGAGTGAGGCAAGACTGCCGGATGAGGCGTGACTGCTGGGTGAGGCATGACTGCTGGGTGAGGCAAGACTGCTGAGTGGAGCAAGACTGCTGGGTGAGGCATGACTGCTGAGTGAGGCAAGACTGCTGAGTGAGGCAAGACTGCCGGGTGAGGCATGACTGCTGGGTGAGGCATGATTGCTGGGTGAGGCAAGACTGCTGAATGAGGCAAGACTACTGGGTGAGACAAGACTGGTGAGTGAGGCATGACTGCTGGGTGAGGCAAGACTGCCGGTTGAGACAAGACTGCTGGGTGAGGGATGACTGCTGGGTGAGACATGACTGCTGGGTGAAGCAAGGCTGCCGGGTGAGACTAGACTGCCGGTTGAGGCAAGACTGCCGGGTGAGGCAAGACTGCTGAGTGAGGCAAGACTGCTGGGTGAGGCAAGACTGCTGAGTGAGGCAAAACTGCTGGGTGAGGCAAGACTGCCTGGTGAAACAAGACTAAGTGGTGAAGCATGACTGCTGGGTGAGACAAGACTGCTGGGTGAGACAAGACTGCTGGGTGGGGCAAGACAGCTGGGTGAGACAAGACTGCTGGGTGAGAGAAGACTGCCGGGTGAGGCAAGACTGCCGGGTGAGGCCAGACTGCTGAGTGAGACAAGACTGCCGGATGAAGCAAGACTACTGAATGAGGCAAGACTGCTGAGAGAGGCAAAACTGCTGGGTGAGACAAGACTGCTGGGTGAGACAAGACTGCTGAATGAGACAAGACTGTAGAGTGAAGCAAGACTACTGAGTGAGGCAAGACTGCTGAGTGAGGAAAGACTGCTGAGTGAGGCAAGACTGCTGGGTGAGGCAAGACTGCTGAGTTGAACAAGACTGCTACGTGAGACAAGACTGTTGAGTGAGGCAAGACTGCTGAGTAAGGCAAGACTGCTGAGTGAGGCAAGACTGCTAGGTGAGACAAGACTGTTGGGTGAGACTGGACTGCTGAGTGAAACAAGACTGCTGTGTGAGGCAAGACTGCTGGGTGTGGCAAGATTGCTGAGTGAGGCATTACTGCTTAGTGACGCAAGACTGCTGGGTGAGGAAAGACTGCTGGCAGAGATACGACTGCTGAGTGAGGCATGACTGCTGGGTGAGGAAAGACTGCTGGGTGAGGTAAGACTGCTGGGTGAGGCAAGACTGCTGGGTGAGGCATGACTGCTGGGTGAGGCAAGACTGCTGGGTGAGGCATGAATGCTGAGTGAGGCAAGACAGCTGAGTGAGGCAAGACTGCGGAGTAAGGCAAGACTGCTGAGTGAGGCAAGACTGCTGAGTTGAACAAGACTGCTGGGTGAGACAAGACTGTTGAGTGAGGCAAGACTGCTGAGTAAGGCAAGACTGCTGAAAGAGGCAAGACTGCTGGGTGAGACAAGACTGCTGGGTGAGACTGGACTGCTGAGTGAAACAAGACTGCTGAGTGAGGCAAGACTGCTGGGTAAGGCAAGACTGCTGGGTGAGGCAAGATTGCTGAGTGAGGCATTGCTGCTGAGTGACGCAAGACTGCTGGGTGAGGAAAGACTGCCGGGTGAGGCAAGACTGCTGGGTGAGACATGACTGCTGATTGAGGCAAGACTGCTGGGTGAGGCAAGACTGCTGGGAGAGACATGAGTGTTGGGTGAGACAAGACTGCCGGGTGAGGCATGACTGCTGGGTGAGGCAAGACTGCCGGTGAGGCATGACTGCTGAGTAAGGCATGACTGCTGAGTGAGGCATGACTGCTGAGAGAGGCAAGACTGCTGAGTGAGGCATGACTGCTGAGTGAGGCATGACTGCGGGGTGAGGCATGACTGCGGGGTGAAGCATGACTGCCAGGTGAGGCAAGACTGTCAGGTGAGGCAAGACTGCTGGGCGGGGAATAACTGCTGGGTGAGGCAAGACTGCCGGGTAAGGCAAGACTGCCGGGTGAGGCAAGACTGCTGGGAGAGGCAAGACTGATGGGTGAGGCAAGACTGCTTTGTGAGGCAAGACTGCTGGGTGAGGCATGACTGCTGGGTGAGACAAGACTGCTGAGTGAGGCAAGACTGCTGGGTGAGGCAAGACTGCTGGGTGAGGCAAGACTGCTGGGTGAGGCAAGACTGCTATATGAGGCAAGAATGCTGAGTGAGGCCAAACTGCTGGGTGAGGCAAGACTGCTGGGTGAGACAAGACTGCTGAGTGAGGCATGACTGCTGAGTGAGGCATGACTGCTGAATGAGGCATGACTGCTGGGTGAGGCATGACTGCCGGGTGAGGCAAGACTGTTGAGTGAGGCATGACTGCAGAGTGAGGCATGACTGCTGGGTGAGGCATGACTGCCGGGTGAGGCAAGACTGTCAGGTGAGGCAAGACTGCTGGGTGACGAATGACTGCTGGGTGAGGCAAGTCTGCTGGGTGAGGCATGACTGCTAGGTGAGGCATGACTGCTGGGTGAGGTAAGACAGCCAGGTGAGGCAAGGCTGTCAGGTAAGGCAAGACTGCCGGGTGAGACAAGACTGCTGGGTGAGGCAAGACTGCTGGGTGAGGCAAGACTGCTGTGTGAGGCAAGACTGCTGGGTGAGGCAAGAAAGCCGGGTGAGGCAAGACGGCCGTGTGAGGCAAGACTGCCGGGTGAGGCAAGACTGTTGGGTGAGGCAAGACTGCTGGGTGAGACAAGACTACTGGGTGAGGCAAGTCTCCTGGGTGAGGCAAGACTGCCGGGTGAGGCAAGACTGCTGGGTGAGGCAAGACTGACGGGTGAGGCAAGACTGCTGGGTGAGACATGAGTGCTCCGTGAGGCATGACTGCTGGGTGAGGCATGACTGCTGGGTGAGGCAAGACTGCTGGGTGAGGCAAGACTGCTGGGTGAGGCATGACTGCTGAGTGAGGCATGATTTCTGGGTGAGGCAAGACTGCTGGGTGAGGGAAGACTGTCAGGTAAGGCATGACTGCTGAGTGAGGCATGATTGCTGAGTGAGGCAAGACTGCTGAGTGAGGCAAGACTGCCGAGTGGGGCTTGACTGCTGAGTGAGGCATGACTGCTGGGTGAGGCAAGACTGCCGGGTGAGTCATGACTGCTGAGTGAGGCATGACTGCTGAGTGAGGCATGATTGCTGAGTGAGGCACGACTGCTGAGTGAGGCAAGACTGCTGAGTGAGGCATGACTGCAGAGTGAGGCATGACTGCTGGGTGAGGCAAGACTGCCGGGTGAGGCAAGACTGTCAGGTGAGGCAAGACTGCTGGGTGAGGAATGACTGCTGGTTGAGGCAAGACTGCCAGGTGAGGCATAACTGCTGGGTAAGACATGACTGCTGGGTGAGGTAAGACAGCCAGGTGAGGCAATACTGCCGGGTGAGGCAAGACTGCCGGGTGAGGCATAACTGCTGGGTAAGGCATGACTGCTGGGTGTGGTAAGACAGCCAGGTGAGGCAATACTGCCGGGTGACGCAAGACTGCTGGGTGAGGCGCTAGGCAAGACTGCTGTGGGAACCAACCTGTGAGATTTATATTTATTTAATTTATATGAGTTTATATAGATTTATATTTACGTTAATTTGTATACTTCGATAGCAATTGGTATGATGATAAGTGGACTGTATTTCTGCAGTAATCTCACAAATCGATCCTCTACACATTAGGGGGGTTTATATTGAATTTATATATATGCAGCCAATCAAACTACAGTATTAACTACACATTAGTGTACATTGAAGAGGTTCCTTATCTTATTGTACAGCAGGCCTTAGTCCACCAGGTATAACCAGGATGTAGACACTAAATTATCCTCTTTGAGGTAGCTTCCATCACCCAGTAACTGTTACACAAAGCATGCTTCCTCGTCTTGACCTGTCAAAAGGGCGCTAGCTATGAAGCCAGAATCCTAATATATGACAGCTATATCAGAGAAAACACTGTACAAGGAACCATAAAGACCTAGGCTTAATTACCTTTTCTTAAGAGGCAGTTCGTATTCTAACTGGCTCACCCTATCTACTGACATTAATGGCCAAAAATGATTAGATAATTGGGTTTCAGCAGAACACTTAGCTTGTATTTGTTGACAGCGTGTTGATAATGGTACACCTTTGGTTTCCATAACACTTCGTCCAAGAGAAATTAACAGGAGCCGTATTTGCTCCCGTGCGCCTCTGTGGTCTAACAATAACAATGGCTGACCACTCCCTCCTCCCTGACGCTACTGGCCTACATTGTCCAGATGACAGTAAGTGATAGAAGGGTCACATTTACTCTATTTTAATTCTGATAATTAATTTAATTTTTATGAGAAGTTTTTATGATGGTAAAGTCCAAAGACTAATGTATTTAAGAATAATTCCCACCATAATAGGTGGTGAATTTATAATAGTATGTGGTAATGATATCCCGTTTTCTATAGACGGAAATTCCACTACAAGTTACATTTTCTATGGGTTAACTTGTGTATACAACACAGCAATATTAACTGCCTGTATGATATTATTAAATGGTGTCGGATTTTCCGACATAATTCCCCGGGGGGGCTGCTCACGGGTCAAAGTCCTATTTAGAACAGACAAACACTGATACTCCTCATTCGAATTATTAGATTAATTTGATGTTAGTAGTTAGTACTCACACATTTGTGCGTCTGTTCGTACAGGACGGATGTCCCATACTAGAGTTGCAGGGGTTAGAAGTCTAATGCGATTTCATTTCCCTGTTAACTCTTGAAAGGCTAAAATTCAAGCCTAATTACATATTATTTAACCCAGAAGACTGAATGTGATCAAGTACTACAGTCAAGTATGATTCAGGGACTGCAGTGAGATCAGTGACATTCGATATAACTTGAAGTTTGTTCAGGTAACTGGTCACTGATATATAAACACTGAGGCCCATGGAATACATCTTGATTAAATAATAAATGTATCAAATCAGTCATCAGATTTATTGGGGTTTAATTTAGTTAATTGATTCAGAAGATTGAATAGCTCATCAATAAAGTAAAGTATGGTTCTGAGACTGCAGTGGGTTCAGTGACATTGGTCGCAGTGACTTGTAGCTGTTTTAGGCTACTGTTCACTGATTTGCCACTGAGGCCTCATGAACTCATCTTCAGCTTTAAATGATGATACTAACATCAACCTCTGTTGGTATAGTCAGCTGTAATCTCCTTAGTATAATGCTACTGGAGAAATATAATCAGCTGACAAATTTAGATTTCTACTATTATTATTTATCTGCAGCCATAGGTCTCCTCAGGCTTGATACTGGGCCTGAGAGTTATTTACCTCCTGCAGAATTTAACATGGTTATGCCCTGATATTTAGTAGGGCTACCGATGAATCGATGGCAATAGTCTGTCCCAACAAGGAGACCGAAGTCGGTGAGGTGATCAGACTTAATATTATCTGCCAATTTTATTCCTCTATTTCTCAGGAATTTGGCTGTTTCTCTCAGACCTTGAACTTGTAGGTCTACTGGTATTTTGTCCACCACAATGGCTTGTACTCTACAGACGTACCTGCCTAAACGTACTGATGGTTGTACCACCTGGTAGACTTGAGGTCCTGCATCTGTTACAAACCCTGAGATATTGAATGACATCTGGGCTACAGGCCTTAATTGTAGTTCATCTGCCAACCTTTTAGTGACATATGTTCTCTGGGACCCTTGGTCAAACAACCCACGGGTATGGACCTTGGCCCTCTTATTCAGGATGGTAATTTGGGCAGTAGGCAAAGTTGTATTACCTTTAGACTTTGCCGATTGGACACTCTTTATTTGTTGCACCTTGCAGTACTGTACTGTGGTGGGAATGCTATCTTCCACCTTGGGGTTTGGAGACGTTGTTTTGGTGTCTCTGCACAATGCTGCATGGTGCTGACCTTTGTTACACCTATTACAGGTGTGTAATTGGGTATCACAGTCGTTGATGTTATGTTTCCTGAGGCACCTCGTGCAATGTTGCAAATCTTTGACTCGCTCAACACGGGCGTCACTATCAGGAAAATTAGAGCAGTGGTACATTGAATGTTTCTCATTGCAGAACAAACATGTTCCATAGCTTCCAGTACCCATTGGTGTCACGTTCTTGGGTGACACAGTAACTATAGGCTTTGAGGGTCCCACTGCATATACGCCCACACTGCTACTGTTCCACTTTGGTGTTGAATTATATTGTCTAGATTGATTTGGAGTACCTTTGGTACTCTGTGGTTTACTATTATTGGTTTGTGAGGGTTTACTTGGTGGTTTTAATTTGTCATGTGTTCGTAATTGATGAACTACTGACTTTAAACCCTCAGATATTTCATTCATGGATAAGATACTTTTATTGTAATGAGCACTCATTTGTCTCAATATGTCCCTAGGTATTTTCTCCTGGACAATTATTTTCAAGACCCACTCAGCCCCGTTTGTATCTGCTGTCAGGCTGAGGGCATTGGTAAATGATTCTACCTCCAGCTTGAAGACTTGGAGTGAATCAGCTGAAGCCTCCGGTGGGGGTAAATGCAACAGCTCATGAACTAAATGTGATGTTCTTACTTCTGGATCAGCATAATTATCCTTGAGGAGTTTTACTGCCAGATCATAGCCGTCATTAGTTAATCTCAGATGGGATACTACTGTTTTAGCCTCACCTGATAATTGGCCTTGCAAATAAGAGAATTTACTACTCTTTGGTAAAGATTGTTTTGAATGCACAAGGTCAACGAATTTGTTGACCTTGTGGACCAAAATTCGTACCAATCTTCCTCATCTTTTCCTGAGAAAGTGGGTAAATTAATTGGAGGGAGTCGAGCTTCTGCTTGACTCGTATTAGATGCAACTGTTGTTGTTGTTGACTTGTTCTGGTCAATTAATTTGACGTAAGGCTGTAACGTGGCCTGAGTGTGATCTTCATAACTCGCTAGATCAACCATAATGTCATCTACTTCTGTTTCTGATAAATTGGTGTTGGCAAGTTCAGCCACATATGTTGCTATTTGGCATTTGATTTGCTCAAATTTACCTGCAGCTGCTTGATAATAGCTTTCCAGGTCAACATAATCAACTGGAGATTGTTGTGACAAATCTTCACATTTCTTGATCTGTCTTGTTAAGTTGCCTTTAAGACCTGCAAGGGTTCTTTTCATTCTCCCTGCATTATCCATACTGGCTAGTTGGTGAAGTCTTGTGGGGCTTGTACTTGGGTCGCTCATAATACTGAACAAGTACTGATGGTAGCCTAGGGTAAAATTCTGCACTTACTAGGCGATAATCCTACCTCTTCTAGAGGTTAGCACTTAAAATTAATACACATTATATATATACAATCATACACACTAATGATTTGAGTGATAAACCAGTGTCATGGAAGTACCTTTAGGTTAGCTCTTCTATATCACCCTAGGATGGTATAGACACTAATTAATCACTCAAAGGTGTAATGATCATAAGTAAATTATTATATATACACAACTCAACTCGAGTTGATAAAATTTACACCCAAAATAGGGTCTGCACCATTCATTAATGGTGCTAGGTTGTTTAATATAGTACAACTAGACTATGGTAATGGGACTAGGATGAACAATAAATAGTTCAACTAGTCAATGGTAATATCCTACCCTGTTGTGGGTTGGCAATTAGTAAATATTATATTGTGAACACTAGGCAATATATTAAATAATTCTCTATTTTGGAGAAATAATATACACAATTATTGATAATAGCCTCTTAATTAGCCTCTATGAAACTTCTAATATTATCTAGAAGTATTCAAAATTATTAGTGACCTCGTGAAATTAACTCCACAAAATTCGTAGATAATCTCTCGCGAAATTTAACACCACGAAATCTGTGAACAATCTCGCGAAGACACAGCCACTAATTTGGCTGGCTTCAATATTAGCGCTGTCATCTCACAGAATAACACGCCACCAAATATCTGTGGGTGTCCCTAAAACCGCTGATGAGGCTGAACTGAACTGAGGGGGGCTCCTGAGCTCGCACGATGCAACGCCGCCGTCTTTTACTGCTGGCTTTGTATAAATCACATTGCACTTGTATATTTAATGAATCCACTGGTTAACTGGTTCATCCGGTACTAAGATGACCAAATAATCTGTCATCCGACTCGCAGATGACCAATAATGTGGGTTCATAGGACCAATAATCTGTCATACGGTTCGAAGATGACCAAACCAACCTGTGAGATTTATATTTATTTAATTTATATGAATTGTCACGTGGGGGTGGGGTGGTCCGGGGCTCTGCTAACACTCGGCTGCTAGGGGCTCAAAGGCCCAAATACTCAGCCCCTCCGACTCCCTGGATTCACCGGAGTCTCCTTTGTCACACAAGAGAGGACCAACAATGCCCACCTCCGCAGGTCTTTGCTTCCACCACAAAGGGGTGCCACTGATTCACCCTGGAAGCCCTTCAGTCAAACACGGGGAAACTGCTGTTAACAGTTCCGGCCTAGACCCGTGGGGGAGTGAAGGAAGACTCAGGCTTACCTATAACCATAACCTCCCTGAGTCTTGCCTGCCAGACAAAAAAAGGTTGCAGGAACTCCTTTCCCGCCTGTCTTCTCTATCTTCCTCTTAGCAAGGTCGCCAGCTGGGTTATTATATCTGCACCCCAGCAATGCAGTTCAGTGGGTGTGTTATATATTGTTTGTAGCCAGAAATGTATGCTCATAGAGAAATATCATAAATGGAGGCACACTCAAACACAGTGATAAAATGTGTGGATTTACTGATGCAAATTACATGAACACACACACACAATCACAAGTAATACATGAATATGGAAATATGGATAATGAGTCTGGAGATCGTCAGCCTCTTCTTCCACGACCTCCGACACTCCTTCAACTGGGCAGGAAGACAGGAGTCTCACACTCTCACAGGAGGGCCTCTTCACCACGTCGGCACCTCTTCTTCACTGTCCTGCCATCCATACACACTGTCCTCTCTGACAGTCCTGGACTCAAGCTGCCTTGCAGCCTATTCTACTATTAAAGTAATCAAGTCTTGCTGCCACATACACAAGTAAATATTGTGGCCTAACTAGCCTACTCATACAAGGGGTAATGGGAGGGAAAATGATCTACCTTACATTCCTGGCTCACGACGCCTGTCCCTCGATGGTGTGAGGTTCCCACGCTCCCTTGGGTCGATCCTTGACGATCCAGGACGTTCCACAGGTCCTCAGGTGTCGTGAAGCCTTCGCGTCCTCGCCGTTCCAATCCCTGAGATTCAGCTGCCCCAATCCTGGTTCATCGATAGGCGCTGAGCTAATCACTATTTTTCCCCACACTCGCCTCTCCCACAAGGCAGTGCTCCTTGTCCTAGGCACGGTGTCGTCCTTCCAAGATTCTCAGTGGATGTGACCCCAGTCACAGGTAGGCCTGCCCGCCCACCTTCCAGACCTCAACGTCCAGCCAGCGGCGCCGCCCAGCGTCGTCGCCGACTATTTTCCAAGTTTGGCACTTCTCTGCTCAATGAACTTGGTTCCTCTTTTGCTTCCCAGAAGCGCAGGGTCTCCAATAACTATGGTGGACTGCGACGGCTAGTTCGATCCACTGAATAAGGCTTGCAGAGCCTCCAATCCTTGAGAGCAGACCGAGGCGCGTCCTGTCGCTTCCAAGGTCAGAACCACTCTGACGTTGGCGCCGCCCGGGGCACTCGGTGACGTCATGGCGGGCCCTGATTGGTCGCACGCGACCCACGTCGGCCAATCCGCGATCGGCTAATGTCCCTTCCAAAAGGTCATATCTGCCATAGGGGATACTGTTTCATTTTATAACAGGGCGCCAATTTTCCTTTATTTACAATTTATGATATAACTTCCTTCCCTTAACTGGCAGCCGGTCTGGTCGCCACATATATCATTAGACTCCCTGAACCTCAGAGAATCAGTAGGGAGAGCTGATATGACTCTTTAAGCCGGCAAACGAAAGAAATAGGAGAGGGCACCGTAACATTCCCCTCCCCTTAAAATAAGAGTCATATCGGAAGAGCAGCACTCAAGAGGGCAATCTATACTCTTGCTCCCTCCGTTCCTGAAGTGTCACTCCTCCAGTTGGTGACGTGGCTCGTACCACCTTGCCAGTCACTTGCCTCATTGTATCTCCACCTCGCATAGTACCGGGTGTGATGGGTGTTCCCTGAACACCTACAAGAAATCCCCTCTCCGTGGCTACGGGTGTACTCCCACGGCTCGTTACTACTGTAAGATTCAGTGCATGCAGCGCCTCCACCGCGTCGTGCACTCCGAGATAGTCTTGCATTTCCACTGCGTCCTACAGGTACTCCATGTTTCCGAGATAGTCTTGCATTTCCACTGCGTCCTACAGGTACTCCATGTTTCCTCTCATGATCTCCTCTTCGCCAATCTTCTCTCTTCTCGGTTCCTCTTCTCCCGTAGGTGCGTTGTCTCCTCACAGTGGCACTTGTAACCTGTACTCCATCCAGCAGCTTCCTCTCTTCCACACTAGGCTTTTGCGATGGCCCAATGCCCCTCTGGTTAGGCTGGCGCCTACCCTGGGTGTACCTATTCCCTGCTTTCTTCGTATTGCCTTTCCTATACCACTCGCTCCTTCGTTCCCGACGAACATCTTCACTCCTCCATGAGATTCTCTTCCCTGCAGACGTCTTCTTCGGTTCGTGGTTGGGCTCATCCACCTCCCTGTGGCTCACCTCACCACGGTGGTTCATCTTGCACCTACCACTATTCATCTGGCCGGCATAGGGTGCACTGCGTCGTGGCTCCTCCACTCTGCCCCTCACCGCCGTTCGCTCATCCACTGAGCTTACTTTATTCACGTTTCTGTATGGAGGGAGTGCGGTCTGCAGCCTCTTCACCGCCCCAGGCGTTTGTACAGCTGCTCCTCGCCACTCCTCCACACGCATCATCAGGCTTAGTCGGAGGTCCCCGTCGGGGTTTTCCACAACCTCCGACGACCTCTCTGCACTCTCGCCCTCGTTGTCGTCGTCTCTGGCGACGTTTCCCCTGGCGAAGTCGGCTTCCTCACTATTATTTGGAACGACCGATACCTCACCTGACAGGGTTGTACCGCTGCTGGCAACATAGGCACTCCTGGCCCAATCGGGTTGTATCCTACCTCCTCCGAGGTCATTACCCAGCACCATCTGTACATGCTCTAGGGGTAATTTAGGGGCTACAGCTACTATAGCTTTCTCGACTCCGCAGTCGGCAATCAGCTGTACTTCGTGAAGTGGCAACCTATATTCCTCCCCCACACTGCGTATCCTCACCACTCCCACAGGTGAATCATTAAATTCCTTGGGGAGAATACTCCTGGTCACCATACTTATGTCAGCACCCGTATCTCGAAGCACGGCAACCTCCACTGGGTCTGACTTTCCAAACTTCACGTTGGCCCCGAAAACGAAGGGATGTTCACCCAACTTCATTTCCCTACCATTCACGTTGGGTCCACTATAATATGGGGTGTGAACAAACACTCTCTCCTCTTCCAACATTAATCCTACATTCCTTTGGTGCTCCTCACACTCGCGGGCATAATGTCCTCTCACGCCACAGTTGTAGCATCGGCCACCTCCCCTGGGCGGCCACTCGCTAGTCACTCTGGCGGCACCACTTGCAGACGTTCCCTGGATCCTCCTTGGACTCCCTGTCGTCGTGTCCGGGACTGCAGCACTCGCTCCCGAGCTAGGTCCACTGCTCACAGCTTGGGGCTTCCTCCCCGCGTCTCTTGAGCTCTTGAACCGCGTCACTTCATCGGGCACACTACTCATGGGAGAGTCCCCACTCGTCCTCGCTCCTCCTGAACTCCTAAGGTTCCCTCCCGACCTGGGGTAAGGCGAGTGTCTGGGCGGCCCCTCCCTCCTGATATGTAGCGCTTCCTCCAGCATGTCGGCTCGATCCGCTGCAGCCTTCAGGTCCATAATCCCTGCTTCTCTCAACCTTACTCGCAACTCAGGATGGAGCACTGACATGAACTTCTCCATCACTATCAGTCGTTTGATATCATCCACCGACTCCGCTTCCTCCGCCTTCAACCATCGTAGGAATTTCCGTTCCATATCCCTGGCGGTCTCGGCGTAAGTCTTTCCCGACGCTCTTGTATACTCTCTGAACTGCTTCCGGTACATCTCCGGAGTCAGCCGGAATGAGTGGAGAACCGCATTCTTAATCGCGTCATAACTAGTACACTCCTCTAGGTCTAGCATGTTATAGGCCTCCCGGGCCTCACCAGTCAACCTGCCCTGGACCAGAGCAGCCCAATCATCTTCCGGCCACTCCTTCAGAGTTGCTATCCGTTCAAAGTGTTCGAAGAACGCCTCAGCTTCTTGTGGTTCGAACGTAGGTAAATCACGTTCCCTTACCTTGAGGTCATCCCGCCGTGCAGGTAGTGAGGGCAGACCACGTTCAACGCGACGCAATTCGACTTCTTTCTTTGCCTTTATCTCCTCCAGTCGCAGTTGTCTCTCTCCTTCTTCTCGCTGCAGCCGAGCTTCTCGCTCCTCTCGCTGCATTTGCGCTTCTCTCTCCTCTCGTCGCAGCTGGGCTTCCAGTTGCATCTTCATTATTTCCAGTTGCAGGCTCCTCTTACTACAGCTGGACCTTCCACTGCTCCCATGTTCACTGTGAATTCTCTCCACACTGGTAGGCGCTTGGGGAGGCCCTAGTCGGGACGGTTCACCTTGCGACGGCTCTCCTCGGGACGGCTCCTCTTGAGATGGCTCCTCTCCCGTCGCTTCCTCTCGAGCTGTGTGCTGCTGTGCCATGATCTCTATCCTTCGCTCCGCTACCTTAGTCGTCCTCAACCTGATCCCAAAGTGGTTTGCCACTTGTTGGAGCTGGGCCTTGGTACACTCTTCCAAAATTCTCTCGTCCCTTGTGTCAATAAATTTCTTTACTTTGTCTTCACCCATCTCTATATCATCAAGCATACACGACAGCACAGACAAGTTAGTAGGCACTAATTTCACCGTTTCAGTCCCTTAGCTGGTTGAGTAACAGTACCACCGAATTCACTGGCCACACTGTATTAGTACCCTGGCAACACTTGTCTTGAAATTTGGTCCACACTGTAGCTTGATCCACGCTTCCTGGCGAAGTTCCCAGTTCTTGGCTACTGGGGTTCGAATCCTGGCAAGGTCGCCAGTTCTCTGTCACGTGGGGGTGGGGTGGTCCGGGGCTCTGCTAACACTCGGCTGCTAGGGGCTCAAAGGCCCAAATACTCAGCCCCTCCGACTCCCTGGATTCACCGGAGTCTCCTTGGTCACACAAGAGAGGATCAACAATGCCCACCTCCGCAGGTCTTTGCTTCCACCACAAAGGGGTGCCACTGATTCACCCTGGAAGCCCTTCAGTCAAACACGGGGAAACTGCTGTTAACAGTTCCGGCCTAGACCCGTGGGGGAGTGAAGGAAGACTCAGGCTTACCTATAACCATAACCTCCCTGAGTCTTGCCTGCCAGACAAAAAAAGGTTGCAGGAACTCCTTTCCCGCCTGTCTTCTCTATCTTCCTCTTAGCAAGGTCGCCAGCTGGGTTATTATATCTGCACCCCAGCAATGCAGTTCAGTGGGTGTGTTATATATTGTTTGTAGCCAGAAATGTATGCTCATAGAGAAATATCATAAATGGAGGCACACTCAAACACAGTGATAAAATGTGTGGATTTACTGATGCAAATTACATGAACACACACACACAATCACAAGTAATACATGAATATGGAAATATGGATAATGAGTCTGGAGATCGTCAGCCTTTTCTTCCACGACCTCCGACACTCCTTCAACTGGGCAGGAAGACAGGAGTCTCACACTCTCACAGGAGGGCCTCTTCACCACGTCGGCACCTCTTCTTCACTGTCCTGCCATCCATACACACTGTCCTCTCTGACAGTCCTGGACTCAAGCTGCCTTGCAGCCTATTCTACTATTAAAGTAATCAAGTCTTGCTGCCACATACACAAGTAAATATTGTGGCCTAACTAGCCTACTCATACAAGGGGTAATGGGAGGGAAAATGATCTACCTTACATTCCTGGCTCACGACGCCTGTCCCTCGATGGTGTGAGGTTCCCACGCTCCCTTGGGTCGATCCTTGACGATCCAGGACGTTCCACAGGTCCTCAGGTGTCGTGAAGCCTTCGCGTCGTCGCCGTTCCAATCCCTGAGATTCAGCTGCCTCAATCCTGGTTCATCGATAGGCGCTGAGCTAATCACTATTTTTCCCCACACTCGCCTCTCCCACAAGGCAGTGCTCCTTGTCCTAGGCACAGTGTCGTCCTTCCAAGATTCTCAGTGGATGTGACCCCAGTCACAGGTAGGCCTGCCCGCCCACCTTCCAGACCTCAACGTCCAGCCAGCGGCGCCGCCCAGCGTCGTCGCCGACTATTTTCCAAGTTTGGCACTTCTCTGCTCAATGAACTTGGTTCCTCTTTTGCTTCCCAGAAGCGCAGGGTCTCCAATAACTATGGTGGACTGCGACGGCTAGTTCGATCCACTGAATAAGGCTTGCAGAGCCTCCAATCCTTGAGAGCAGACCGAGGCGCGTCCTGTCGCTTCCAAGGTCAGAACCACTCTGACGTTGGCGCCGCCCGGGGCACTCGGTGACGTCATGGCGGGCCCTGATTGGTCGCCCGCGACCCACGTCGGCCAATCCGCGATCGGCTAATGTCCCTTCCAAAAGGTCATATCTGCCATAGGGGATACTGTTTCATTTTATAACAGGGCGCCAATTTTCCTTTATTTACAACTTATAATATAACTTCCTTCCCTTAACTGGCAGCCGGTCTGGTCGCCACATATATCATAAGACTCCCTGAACCTCAGAGAATCAGTAGGGAGAGCTGATATGACTCTTTAACCCGGCAAACGAAAGAAATAGGAGAGGGCACCGTAACAGAATTTATATAGAATTTATATTTACGTTAATTTGTATACTTCGATAGCAATTGGTATGATGATAAGTGGACTGTATTTCTGCAATAATCTCACAAATCGATCCTCTACACATTAGGGGGGGGTTTATATTGAATTTATATATATGCAGCCAATCAAACTACAGTATTAACTACACATTAGTGTACATTGAAGAGGTTCCTTATCTTATTGTACAGCAGGCCTTAGTCCACCAGGTATAACCAGGATGTAGACACCAAATAATCCTCTCAATAATCAAATATTCAAATAATCCGGCTCACCCTATCTACTGACATTAATGGCCAAAAATGATTAGATAATTGGGTTTCAGCAGAACACTTAGCTTGTATTTGTTGACAGCGTGTTGATAATGGTACACCTTTGGTTTCCATAACACTTCGTCCAAGAGAAATTAACAGGAGCCGTATTTGCTCCTGTGCGCTTCTGTGGCCTAACAATAACAATGGCTGACCACTCCCTCCTCCCTGACGCTACTGGCCTACATTGTCCAGATGACAGTAAGTGATAGAAGGGTCACATTTACTCAATTTGAATTCTGATAATTAAGTTAATTTATATGAGATAGTTTTATGATGGTAAAGTCCAAAGACTAATGTATTTAAGAATAATTCCCACCATAATAGGTGGTGAATTTATAATAGTATGTGGTAATGATATCCCGTTTTCTATAGACAGAAATTCCACTACAAGTTACATTTTCTTTGGGTTAACTTGTGTATACAACACAGCAATATTATCTGCCTGTATGATATTATTAAATGGTGTCGGATTTTAAGACAACTGCTGGGTGAGGCAAGATTGCTAGGTGAGGCAAGACTGCCGGGTGAGGCAAGACTGCAGGGTGAGGCAAGACTGCCAGGTAAGGCAAGACTGCTGGGTGAGGCAAGACTGCCGGGAGAGGCAAGACTGCCGGGTCAGGTCAAATGGCCGGGTGAGGCCAGACTGCCGGGTGAGGCAAGACTGCCGGGTGAGGCAAGACTGCCGGGTGAGGCAAGATTGCTGGGTGAGGCAAGACTGCCGGGTGAGGCAAGACTGCCGGGTGAAGCAAGACGGCCGGGTGAGGCAACACTGAGGAGTGAGGCAAGACTGCTGGGAGAGGCAAGACTGCTGAGTGAGGCATGACTGCTGGGTGAGGCAAGACTGCTGGGTGAGGCAAGACTGCTGAGTGAGGCATGACTACTGAGTGAGGCAAGACTGCTGGGTGAGGCAAGTCTGCTGGGTGAGGCAAGACTGCTGGGTGAGACAAGACTGCTGGGTGAGACAAGACTGCTGAGTGAGGCATGACTGCCGGGTGAGACAAGACTGCCAGATGAGGCAAAACTTCTGGGTGAGGCAAGACTGCTGAGTGGAGCACGACTGCTGAATGGGGCAAGACTGCTGGGTGAGGCAAGACTGCCAGATGAGGCAAGACTGCTGGGTGAGACATAACTGCTAAGTGAGGCAAGACTGCTGGGTGAGGCAAGACTGCTGGATGAGGCATGACTGCTGGGTGAGGCATTACTGCTGGTTGAAGCAAGACTGCTGAGTGAGGCAAGACTGCTGGGTGAGGCATGACTGCTAGGTGAGGCATGACTGCTGGGTGAGGCATGACTGCTGAGTGAGGCATGACTGCTGGGTGAGGCATGACTGCTGAGTGAGGCAAGACTGCTTAGTGAGGCATGACTGCTAAGTGAGGCATGACTGCTGGGTGAGGCATGACTGCTGGGTGAGGCATTACTGCTGGATGAGTCAAGACGGCCAGGTGAGGCAAGACTGCTGGGTGAGGCAAGACTGCTGGGTGAGCCATGACAACCGGGTGAAGCAAGACTGCTGGCTGACGCAAGACTGCTGTGTGAGGCAAGACTGCTGGGTGAGGCAAGACTGCTCCATGGGTGAGGCATAACTGCTGAGTGAGGAAAGACTGCTGGGTGAGGCAAGACTGCCGGGTGAGACACAACTGCTGGGTGAGGCAAGGCTGCCGGGTGAAACAAGACTGCCGGGTGAGGCAAGACTGCTGGGTGGGGCAAAACTGCTGAGTGAGGCAAGACTGCCTGGTAAGACAAGACTGCCGGGTGAGGCAAAACTGCCGAGTGAGGCAAGACTGCTGAGTGAGGCAAGACTGCTGGGTAAGGCAAGACTGCTGAATGAGGCAAGACTGCTGGATGAGGCAAAACTGCTGGGTGAGGTAAGACTTCTATATGAGGCAAGACTGCTTGGTGAGGCATGACTGCTGAGTGAGGCATGACTGCTGGGTGAGGCATGACTGCTGGGAGAGGCATGACTGCTGGGTGAGGCATGACTGCTGGGTGAGGCAAGACAGCAAAGTGAGGCATGACGGCCAGGTGAGGCAAAACTGCTGGGTGAGGCAAGACTGCTGTGTGAGCCATGACTGCCGGGTGAGGCAAGACTGCTGAGTGACGTAAGACTGCTGAATGAGGCAAGACTGCTTCATGGGTGAGGCAAAATTGCAGAGTGAGGCAAGACTGCTGGGTGAGGCAAGACTACCGGGTGAGACATGACTGCTGGGTGAGGCAAGGCTGACGGATGAAACAAGACTGCCGGTTGAGGCAAGACTGCTGGGTGAGGCAAGACTGTTGGGTGGGGCAATACTGCTGAGTGAGGCAAGACTCCCGGGTGAAACAAGACTGCCGGGTGAGGCAAAACTGCTGAGTGAGGCAAGAATGCTGGGTGAGGCAAGACTGCTGAAAGAAGTACGACTGCTTGGTGAGGCAAGACTGCCAGGTGAGAGAAGACTGCTTGGTGAGGCATGAGTGCTTCGTGAGACAAGATGGCAGGGTGAGACAAGACTGCCGGGTGAGGCATGACTGCTGGGTGAGACAAGACTGTTGGGTGAGACACGACTGCTGAGTGAGGAAAGACTGCTTGATGAGGCCAGACAGCTGAGTGAGACAAGACTGCCGGGTGACTCAAGACTGCTGAGTGAGGCAAGACTGCTGAGTGAGGCAAGACTGCTGGGTGAGGCAACACTACTGAGTGAGACAAGACTGCTGAGTGAGGCAAGACTGCCGGGTGAGGCAAGACTGCCGAGTGTGGCAAGACTGCTTGGTGAGGCAAGACTGCCGGGTGAGACAAGACTGCTTGGTGAGGCATGAATGTGGGGTGAGACAAGACTGCTGGGTGAGACAAGACTGTCGGGTGAGGCAAGACTGCTGGGTGAGGCATGACTGCTGAGTGAGACAAGACTGCTAAGTGAGGCAAGACTGCCTGGTGAGGCAAGACTGCCTGGTGAGGCAAGACGGCTAAGTGAGACACGACTGCTGGGTGAGACAAGACTGCTGGGAGAGACAAGACTGCTAAATGAGGCATGACTGCTGGGTGAGGCAAGACTGCTAAGTGAGGCAAGACTGCCAGGTGAGGCAAAACTGTTGGGTGAGGCAACACTGCTGGGTGAGGCAAGACTGCTGGGTGAGTCAAGACTGCTGGGTGAGGCAAGACTGCTGAGTGAGGAGAGACTGCCAAGTGAGGCATGACTGATGGGTGAGACAAGACTGCTGAGTGAGGCAAGACTGCTTGGTGAGGCAAGATTTCTGGGTGAGGCAAGACTGCTGGGTGAGGCAAGACAGCTGGGTGAGGCAAGAGTGCTATGTGAGGCAAGAGTGCTGAGTGAGGCAAAAATGCTGGGTGAGGCAAGACTTCACGGTGAGTAAAGACTGCTGGGTGAGGCAAGACTGCTGAGTGAGGCAAGACTGCTAGTTCAAGCAGGACTGCTGGGTGAGGCAAAACTGCTGAGTGAGTCAAGACTGCCAGGTGAGAAAAGACTGCCTGGTGAGGCAAAACTGCCGGGTAAGGCAAGACTGCTGAGTGAGGCAAGACTGCTGGGTGAGGCAAGACTGCTGAATGAGGCAAGACTGCTGGGTGAGGCAACACTGCTGCGTGAGACAAGACTGCTTGGTGAGGCATGACTGCTGGGTGAGACAAGACAGCTGAGTGAGACAAGACTGGCGGGTGAGGCAAGACTGCTGGGTGAGACATGACTGCTTGGTGAGACAACACTGTTGAGTGAGTCAAGACTGTTGGGTGAAGCCAGACTGCTGGGTGAGGCAAGACTGCTGGGTGAGACAAGACTGCTGAGTGAGGCAAGACTGCTTGGTGAGGCATGACTGCTGAGTGAGGCAAGACTGCTGGGTGAGGCAAGACTGCTGGGTGAGACAAGACTGCTGGGCGAAACAAGACTGCTGAGTGAGGCCAGACTGCTGAGTGAGGCAAGACTGCTGAGTGAGGCAAGACTGCTGGGTGAGGCAAGACTGACGGGTGAGGCAAGACTGCTGGGTGAGACAAGACTTCTGGGTGAGGCAAAACTGCTGAGTGAGACAATACTGCTGATTGAGGCGAGACTGCCTGGTGAGGCAAGACTGATGAGTGAGACAAGACTGCTGGGCGAAACAAGACTGCTGAGTGAGGCGAGACTGCTGAGTGAGGCAAGACTGCTGAGTGAGGCAAGACTGCTGGGTGAGGCAAGATTGCAGGGTGAGACAAGACTGCTGGGTGAGACAAGACTGCTGAGTGAGGCATGACTGTTTGGTGAGGCGAGACTGCTGAGTGAGGGAAGACTGCTGGGTGAGGCATGACTGCTGAGTGAGGCATGACTGCTGGGTGAGGCGAGACTGCTGAGTGAGGGAAGACTGCTGGGTGAGGCATGTCTGCTGAGTGAGGCAAGACTGCTGAGTGAGGCAAGACTGCCGGATGAGGCGTGACTGCTGGGTGAGGCATGACTGCTGGGTGAGGCAAGACTGCTGAGTGGAGCAAGACTGCTGGGTGAGGCATGACTGCTGAGTGAGGCAAGCTGCTGAGTGAGACAAGACTGCTGGGCGAAACAAGACTGCTGAGTGAGGCGAGACTGCTGAGTGAGGCAAGACTGCTGAGTGAGGCAAGACTGCTGGGTGAGGCAAGATTGCAGGGTGAGACAAGACTGCTGGGTGAGACAAGACTGCTGAGTGAGGCATGACTGTTTGGTGAGGCGAGACTGCTGAGTGAGGGAAGACTGCTGGGTGAGGCATGACTGCTGAGTGAGGCATGACTGCTGGGTGAGGCGAGACTGCTGAGTGAGGGAAGACTGCTGGGTGAGGCATGTCTGCTGAGTGAGGCAAGACTGCTGAGTGAGGCAAGACTGCCGGATGAGGCGTGACTGCTGGGTGAGGCATGACTGCTGGGTGAGGCAAGACTGCTGAGTGGAGCAAGACTGCTGGGTGAGACACGACTGCTGAGTGAGGAAAGACTGCTTGATGAGGCCAGACAGCTGAGTGAGACAAGACTGCCGGGTGACTCAAGACTGCTGAGTGAGGCAAGACTGCTGAGTGAGGCAAGACTGCTGGGTGAGGCAACACTACTGAGTGAGACAAGACTGCTGAGTGAGGCAAGACTGCCGGGTGAGGCAAGACTGCCGAGTGTGGCAAGACTGCTTGGTGAGGCAAGACTGCCGGGTGAGACAAGACTGCTTGGTGAGGCATGAATGTGGGGTGAGACAAGACTGCTGGGTGAGACAAGACTGTCGGGTGAGGCAAGACTGCTGGGTGAGGCATGACTGCTGAGTGAGACAAGACTGCTATGTGAGGCAAGACTGCCTGGTGAGGCAAGACTGCCTGGTGAGGCAAGACGGCTAAGTGAGACACGACTGCTGGGTGAGACAAGACTGCTGGGAGAGACAAGACTGCTAAATGAGGCATGACTGCTGGGTGAGGCAAGACTGCTAAGTGAGGCAAGACTGCCAGGTGAGGCAAAACTGTTGGGTGAGGCAAGACTGCTGGGTGAGGCAAGACTGCTGGGTGAGTCAAGACTGCTGGGTGAGGCAAGACTGCTGAGTGAGGAGAGACTGCCAAGTGAGGCATGACTGATGGGTGAGACAAGACTGCTGAGTGAGGCAAGACTGCTTGGTGAGGCAAGATTTCTGGGTGAGGCAAGACTGCTGGGTGAGGCAAGACAGCTGGGTGAGGCAAGAGTACTATGTGAGGCAAGAGTGCTGAGTGAGGCAAAAATGCTGGGTGAGGCAAGACTTCACGGTGAGTAAAGACTGCT
The DNA here is from genome assembly GCF_040958095.1 of Procambarus clarkii. Taxonomy (NCBI): domain Eukaryota; kingdom Metazoa; phylum Arthropoda; class Malacostraca; order Decapoda; family Cambaridae; genus Procambarus; species Procambarus clarkii. The sequence continues at coordinate 39,252,985 of NC_091187.1, read as the reverse complement.
GGGTGAGGCAAGACTGCTGAGTGAGGCAAGACTGCTAGTTCAAGCAGGACTGCTGGGTGAGGCAAAACTGCTGAGTGAGTCAAGACTGCCAGGTGAGAAAAGACTGCCTGGTGAGGCAAAACTGCCGGGTAAGGCAAGACTGCTGAGTGAGGCAAGACTGCTGGGTGAGGCAAGACTGCTGAATGAGGCAAGACTGCTGGGTGAGGCAACACTGCCGCGTGAGACAAGACTGCTTGGTGAGGCATGACTGCTGGGTGAGACAAGACAGCTGAGTGAGACAAGACTGGCGGGTGAGGCAAGACTGCTGGGTGAGACATGACTGCTTGGTGAGACAACACTGTTGAGTGAGTCAAGACTGTTGGGTGAAGCCAGACTGCTGGGTGAGGCAAGACTGCTGGGTGAGACAAGACTGCTGAGTGAGGCAAGACTGCTTGGTGAGGCATGACTGCTGAGTGAGGCAAGACTGCTGGGTGAGGCAAGACTGCTGGGTGAGACAAGACTGCTGGGCGAAACAAGACTGCTGAGTGAGGCCAGACTGCTGAGTGAGGCAAGACTGCTGAGTGAGGCAAGACTGCTGGGTGAGGCAAGACTGACGGGTGAGGCAAGACTGCTGGGTGAGACAAGACTTCTGGGTGAGGCAAAACTGCTGAGTGAGACAATACTGCTGATTGAGGCGAGACTGCCTGGTGAGGCAAGACTGATGAGTGAGACAAGACTGCTGGGCGAAACAAGACTGCTGAGTGAGGCGAGACTGCTGAGTGAGGCAAGACTGCTGAGTGAGGCAAGACTGCTGGGTGAGGCAAGATTGCAGGGTGAGACAAGACTGCTGGGTGAGACAAGACTGCTGAGTGAGGCATGACTGTTTGGTGAGGCGAGACTGCTGAGTGAGGGAAGACTGCTGGGTGAGGCATGACTGCTGAGTGAGGCATGACTGCTGGGTGAGGCGAGACTGCTGAGTGAGGGAAGACTGCTGGGTGAGGCATGTCTGCTGAGTGAGGCAAGACTGCTGAGTGAGGCAAGACTGCCGGATGAGGCGTGACTGCTGGGTGAGGCATGACTGCTGGGTGAGGCAAGACTGCTGAGTGGAGCAAGACTGCTGGGTGAGGCATGACTGCTGAGTGAGGCAAGACTGCTGAGTGAGGCAAGACTGCCGGGTGAGGCATGACTGCTGGGTGAGGCATGACTGCTGGGTGAGGCAAGACTGCTGAATGAGGCAAGGCTACCGGGTGAGACAAGACTGGTGAGTGAGGCATGACTGCTGGGTGAGGCAAGACTGCCGGTTGAGACAAGACTGCTGGGTGAGGGATGACTGCTGGGTGAGACATGACTGCTGGGTGAAGCAAGGCTGCCGGGTGAGACTAGAATGCCGGTTGAGGCAAGACTGCCGGGTGAGGCAAGACTGCTGAGTGAGGCAAGACTGCTGGGTGAGGCAAGACTGCTGAGTGAGGCAAAACTGCTGGGTGAGGCAAGACTGCCTGGTGAAACAAGACTAAGTGGTGAAGCATGACTGCTGGGTGAGACAAGACTGCTGGGTGAGACAAGACTGCTGGGTGGGGCAAGACTGCTGGGTGAGACAAGACTGCTGGGTGAGAGAAGACTGCCGGGTGAGGCAAGACTGCCGGGTGAGGCCAGACTGCTGAGTGAGACAAGACTGCCGGATGAAGCAAGACTACTGAATGAGGCAAGACTGCTGAGAGAGGCAAAACTGCTGGGTGAGACAAGACTGCTGGGTGAGACAAGACTGCTGAGTGAGACAAGACTGTAGAGTGAAGCAAGACTACTGAGTGAGGCAAGACTGCTGAGTGAGGAAAGACTGCTGAGTGAGGCAAGACTGCTGGGTGAGGCAAGACTGCTGAGTTGAACAAGACTGCTACGTGAGACAAGACTGTTGAGTGAGGCAAGACTGCTGAGTAAGGCAAGACTGCTGAGTGAGGCAAGACTGCTAGGTGAGACAAGACTGTTGGGTGAGACTGGACTGCTGAGTGAAACAAGACTGCTGTGTGAGGCAAGACTGCTGGGTGTGGCAAGATTGCTGAGTGAGGCATTACTGCTTAGTGACGCAAGACTGCTGGGTGAGGAAAGACTGCTGGCAGAGATACGACTGCTGAGTGAGGCATGACTGCTGGGTGAGGAAAGACTGCTGGGTGAGGTAAGACTGCTGGGTGAGGCAAGACTGCTGGGTGAGGCATGACTGCTGGGTGAGGCAAGACTGCTGGGTGAGGCATGAATGCTGAGTGAGGCAAGACAGCTGAGTGAGGCAAGACTGCGGAGTGAGGCAAGACTGCTGAGTGAGGCAAGACTGCTGAGTTGAACAAGACTGCTGGGTGAGACAAGACTGTTGAGTGAGGCAAGACTGCTGAGTAAGGCAAGACTGCTGAAAGAGGCAAGACTGCTGGGTGAGACAAGACTGCTGGGTGAGACTGGACTGCTGAGTGAAACAAGACTGCTGAGTGAGGCAAGACTGCTGGGTAAGGCAAGACTGCTGGGTGAGGCAAGATTGCTGAGTGAGGCATTGCTGCTGAGTGACGCAAGACTGCTGGGTGAGGAAAGACTGCTGGGTGAGATACAACTGCTGAGTGAGGCATGACTGCTGGGTGAGGAAAGACTGCTCAGTGAGGCAAGACTGCTGGGTGAGGCAAGACTGCTGGGTGAGGCATGACTGCTGGGTGAGGCAAGACTGCTGGGTGAGGCATGACTGCTGAGTGAAGCAAGACAGCTGATTGAGGCCAGACTGCTGGGTGAGGCAAGACTGCTGGGTGAGGGAGCCGGTCGCCAAGCGGACAGCACGCTGGACTTGTGATCCTGTGGTCCTGGGTTTGATCCCAGGCGCCGGCGAGAAACATTGGGCAGAGTTTCTTTCACCTTATGCCTCTGTTACCTAGCTGTAAAATAGGTACCTGGGTGTTAGTCAGCTGTCACGGGCTATTTCCTGGGGGTGGAGGTCTGGTCGAGGACCGGGCTGTAGGGACACTAAAAAAAAGCACCGAAATCATCTCAAGATCTCAAGAAGATCTCGAGGCATGACTGCTGAGTGAAGCAAGACTGATGAGTGAGGCAAGACTGCTGGGTGAGGCAAGACTGCTGGGTGAGGCAAGACTGCTGGGTGAGACAAGACTGCTGGGCGAGACAAGACTGCTGAGTGAGGCGAGACTGCTGAGTGAGGCAAGACTGCTGAGTGAGGCAAGACTGCTGGGTGAGGCAAGACTGACGGGTGAGGCAAGACTGCCGGGTGAGAGAAGACTGTCGGGAGAGGCAAGACTGCTGGGTGAGACAAGACTTCTGGGTGAGGCAAAACTGCTGAGTGAGACAATACTGCTGATTGAGGCGAGACTGCCTGGTGAGGCAAGACTGATGAGTGAGACAAGACTGCTGGGTGAGGCAAGATTGCAGGGTGAGACAAGACTGCTGGGTGAGACAAGACTGCTGAGTGAGGCATGACTGTTTGGTGAGGCGAGACTGCTGAGTGAGGGAAGACTGCTGGGTGAGGCATGACTGCTGAGTGAGGCATGACTGCTGGGTGAGGCGAGACTGCTGAGTGAGGGAAGACTGCTGGGTGAGGCATGTCTGCTGAGTGAGGCAAGACTGCTGAGTGAGGCAAGACTGCCGGATGAGGCGTGACTGCTGGGTGAGGCATGACTGCTGGGTGAGGCAAGACTGCTGAGTGGAGCAAGACTGCTGGGTGAGGCATGACTGCTGAGTGAGGCAAGACTGCTGAGTGAGGCAAGACTGCCGGGTGAGGCATGACTGCTGGGTGAGGCATGACTGCTGGGTGAGGCAAGACTGCTGAATGAGGCAAGACTACCGGGTGAGACAAGACTGGTGAGTGAGGCATGACTGCTGGGTGAGGCAAGACTGCCGGTTGAGACAAGACTGCTGGGTGAGGGATGACTGCTGGGTGAGACATGACTGCTGGGTGAAGCAAGGCTGCCGGGTGAGACTAGACTGCCGGTTGAGGCAAGACTGCCGGGTGAGGCAAGACTGCTGAGTGAGGCAAGACTGCTGGGTGAGGCAAGACTGCTGAGTGAGGCAAAACTGCTGGGTGAGGCAAGACTGCCTGGTGAAACAAGACTAAGTGGTGAAGCATGACTGCTGGGTGAGACAAGACTGCTGGGTGAGACAAGACTGCTGGGTGGGGCAAGACTGCTGGGTGAGACAAGACTGCTGGGTGAGAGAAGACTGCCGGGTGAGGCAAGAATGCTGGGTGAGGGCAGACTGCTGAGTGAGACAAGACTGCCGGATGAAGCAAGACTACTGAATGAGGCAAGACTGCTGAGAGAGGTAAAACTGCTGGGTGAGACAAGACTGCTGGGTGAGACAAGACTGCTGAGTGAGACAAGACTGTAGAGTGAAGCAAGACTACTGAGTGAGGCAAGACTGCTGAGTGAGGAAAGACTGCTGAGTGAGGCAAGACTGCTGGGTGAGGCAAGACTGCTGGGTGAGGCAAGACTGCTGAGTTGAACAAGACTGCTACGTGAGACAAGACTGTTGAGTGAGGCAAGACTGCTGAGTAAGGCAAGACTGCTGAGTGAGGCAAGACTGCTAGGTGAGACAAGACTGTTGGGTGAGACTGGACTGCTGAGTGAAACAAGACTGCTGTGTGAGGCAAGACTGCTGGGTGTGGCAAGATTGCTGAGTGAGGCATTACTGCTTAGTGACGCAAGACTGCTGGGTGAGGAAAGACTGCTGGCAGAGATACGACTGCTGAGTGAGGCATGACTGCTGGGTGAGGAAAGACTGCTGGGTGAGGTAAGACTGCTGGGTGAGGCAAGACTGCTGGGTGAGGCATGACTGCTGGGTGAGGCAAGACTGCTGGGTGAGGCATGAATGCTGAGTGAGGCAAGACAGCCCAGCAAACACAAATCATCTACACAACGTTCGCCTATCTCTTGCCATAGGTGTGGGAATGATTTGCATTGAGAATGGTGCAGGAGAGCCTTTGAGAAACTTTTACTCAAAAAATCCAAACACAAAGGTTTAATTATAAATTGTTTTTCTACAATTATTTTCTTCCAAATGTAAAACAAATAGTTTTTACATGTTTAAATATAAAATTTATGGTGTTTTTTTGTAAAATTCATTAATAAATTGTGAATGATATATATTGGCTGAGTGAAACCTTTATAATCCATTTAGTTATAATTTGAACAGAAAAAAGTATTTTTCCAAATTTTCTAAAAATTGCTCTTTTTAACACAATTTGACTCCTTATACATTCCACTAAACACTATATCATGTTTAAATATATAATTTATGTATTATTCTCTAAAATAATTTATATAAATTATATAAGTTGCTGGAAAGTGGTGTTAAGGATTTTGAAAACATTTTGTTGTGTTAATATGTTCTTATTAACTATGTCTCAAGTTCACAGTTTATCAAACAAGAATATTAACATTCGTCAACTCTTAAAATCTTATATGTTATCTTGCTGGTGCAAAAAAGGGTGAATCTTTAGGAACAGCTATAGTATCTATATATCACAAATGGTGTTTTCCCTAACTCAAACAATGTAGGGTTTATTATTCTACACATATTTCTAATGACTCTTAGATGTTTACATTCTCTGAAGTATAATTGTGAAGGCTGTGTCCATCACTCTCAACACAGATTCTTAAACTCGTCTCTGCAGGTTCAACTATATAATTAGTTTCCATTTTGAATTTCCATGGACATTTGTATCCAAAATGAAACCAATGTGGTTTCCTTCAGCGCCTTCAGCCAGCACATTTGCTCATTCATTTCCACAGATTCCAACAAGGTAGGGGATTTACAGAAATTTGTATATTCATATTGTTATATATTAAAAATATGAATGCAGTTCAATATGATAAGACAAATACATGAGTTTATGATAAATTCGTTTTCTGTGATATACCATTGATATGCTCTTTTTTTCTTTAAACGGCAGACTAAACTAAAGTGCTCACATCAACAGATTTGATGTATAAATGGTCAACGCTCAACAGAGTTAGTATAAATGTATTAGTATAAATCTTACTTGTCTCATTGTTAATTCACATTCAATGTCAACTTGTGGTTTTGATGTGGCACGTTTGGCCAAGACACCCCACCCCATTATGCACCCCATACCCATCTTGTGGGCGGTTGTGGAAAGGGTTACAGAGGCACATAATGGGCTCAGGGACTGAACCCCACAATTCATTTAGCTAAGCAAGTTACAATCTTGATGAGCTAGTTACAAAATTCAATATAAGTCATCACATCAACAATGGGTTCGAGATCGACCTCAAGTACAGGTTCTAAATTAAGCAACTGACATATGTGGAGAGCTAGTATCAAAATTTATATGTTTGTCCTGCACACCGTCCCCCATCCAGTGGGCAGCGGTGGATAGGTTACAATCACTTAGTTGTTATCTACAGTTAGCAAACTGGGGATATTTGGCTAAAATTTCTGGTAGCAGATCATTTTGAATGAAATATTGACACATCGCTGGAACATTGGTTATAGAATTGTCTCTAAATTCATGTATCTTTTCGCACTCCATCACATAGTGACGGAGGGTGTGCGAATAATTTTGTTGACACAGTTTACATTTGGTCAGGTCTACATCAGCAGATAATGAGAATTCCCAGAGATACTTGTAACCGAGTCTAAGCCGAGCAGTAGTAACATCTAGAAGTCTGCTGATTTTATTGGATGATCCATAGATGTGTGGCTCCTCTTGTATGATATGTATGATAGATGGAATTACTAGTTCCAGTTTCTAGGCAGGCGATGAGTACTCACAATAACCTTAATTAAGCGTCAAAACAAAAATGTGTATACTCTTTTTACTCTCCTGACCTTAGTTCTCGAGCTATGTATTTCATTTTGGTACCAACGTGTTCGCAATAACATTCTCTAGAAGAAAATCAGCAAAAACGGTCACCAAAAGTTATATGAATACCAGCACCCAATAAATACCTACGTAGATGACTCGCCGTGAGTGCCCAAGAGCAACAAAATGTTTTTACTCTTGGGATTGTTATCACTTCCACACTTGTCCTACAGCGTTAATTTTGGTATCAATGTACTCGCAATGAAATTCCCAACACGGTGATATGAATATAAACGTAGAATAATGGTCGCTGCCCACCCGCAAGAGTGTGGGAAGTGGCGGAACTGTTACCCAGTATTGGTGACAAGACGACACATGGGCGATACAGTGCTTTGAAAGTTTATAATTATATCACTGTCCTGACATTATTATTGTATGTACGTCATTCATTTTTGTGCCAATGTTTTCGCAATAGAATGTTCTATGAGCCCGTAGGTAAAAAAGAGCAACAAAGCGTAAGATAGAATAGCACCATATATAAAACAACGCTGGTACATATCAGTGAGCGTCAAACACACACGAAATGTGTGTGTTTGATGGTGGTCAAACGATGTTTGATGTGTTTGATCAGGTGATGTCCTGATCCGCATAATTAAAGTATGAATTATGTTGAGAAAAAATAAGAAAAAAGGGAAAAAACAGGGGTGGGAGAAACATGACAGAAAAAGAGTAAAAATACAATTTGGTCAACAAAACAGCATTGTTTAAAATAAAAGATATGGATTGACATTTTGGGGGTTAGGTTGGTAGGTTACATTGAGTTAATTAGGTAGTACTTAGTGTTTATCTGTTATAGATAGGAGCTGCCTGGTATGGGCCAATAGGCCTTCTGCAGTTACCTTTGTTTTTATGTTTTTGCCCTGTAACCTAAATGGTTAGAGAGGCACATATATGGGCTTAGGGACTGAACCCCACACTACATTTAGCTAAGCTGGTTACAATCTTGATGATATAGTTACAAAATTCAATATAAGTCATCACATCAACAATGGGTTCGAGATCGACCTCAAGTACAGGTTCTAAATTAAGCAACTGACATATGTGGAGAGCTAGTATCAAAATTTATATGTTTGTCCTGCACACCGTCCCCCATCCAGTGGGCAGCGGTGGATAGGTTACAATCACTTAGTTGTTATCTACAGTTAGCAAACTGGGGATATTTGGCTAAAATTTCTGGTAGCAGATCATTTTGAATGAAATATTGACACATCGCTGGAACATTGGTTATAGAATTGTCTCTAAATTCATGTATCTTTTCGCACTCCATCACATAGTGACGGAGGGTGTGCGAATAATTTTGTTGACACAGTTTACATTTGGTCAGGTCTACATCAGCAGATAATGAGAATTCCCAGAGATACTTGTAACCGAGTCTAAGCCGAGCAGTAGTAACATCTAGAAGTCTGCTGATTTTATTGGATGATCCATAGATGTGTGGCTCCTCTTGTATGATATGTATGATAGATGGAATTACTAGTTCCAGTTTCTAGGCAGGCGATGAGTACTCACAATAACCTTAATTAAGCGTCAAAACAAAAATGTGTATACTCTTTTTACTCTCCTGACCTTAGTTCTCGAGCTATGTATTTCATTTTGGTACCAACGTGTTCGCAATAACATTCTCTAGAAGAAAATCAGCAAAAACGGTCACCAAAAGTTATATGAATACCAGCACCCAATAAATACCTACGTAGATGACTCGCCGTGAGTGCCCAAGAGCAACAAAATGTTTTTACTCTTGGGATTGTTATCACTTCCACACTTGTCCTACAGCGTTAATTTTGGTATCAATGTACTCGCAATGAAATTCCCAACACGGTGATATGAATATAAACGTAGAATAATGGTCGCTGCCCACCCGCAAGAGTGTGGGAAGTGGCGGAACTGTTACCCAGTATTGGTGACAAGACGACACATGGGCGATACAGTGCTTTGAAAGTTTATAATTATATCACTGTCCTGACATTATTATTGTATGTACGTCATTCATTATGTTTGTAAATCAACTATGTATGTATGAAACATTATGTACGTCAACATTATGTTTGTAAATCAACTATGTATGTATGAAAAAAAATGACTAATACGTTCGGCGAATGACTTTGACTTCAACTTCACTTTGACTTCGTTCATGTCATCGTATTTTCCGTAATATATAAAGGTTATGACAATGCAATTATATTATTGTGTGCAAATAAGTTTGAAATTTCATGTACCCTAAAAATATTAAAATAAAGAATAAGAATAATTAAATAATTGTTGTAGTAAATTGTCACACGTTCATCATACGCAAACGAACACACAGTTTGGAGCGTCAGTACAAGACCGCCGCCATTTTAAAACACGGCTTCGAATGTAAGTAATGTTTTTCTCGTACTAACACTGTGTTATACAATAGATTTGGTCTTGAATTCACAAATTTAGTTGTTACATCTGACAGAGTATGTTAGACGGTGTAATGCTGGTCCATGTTAACGTATTTGTGGGCTTGGTTGGTTTAAATGTGGAGGCGAGGCCTGGCTGTGCTAGTGTGTATGTGGAGGCGAGGCATGTACAACACTCCCCAATAGGAAGAGAACCCACTGGGTTCTAGGCTAGGTTAGGCTTATCTGTAATAATTGAATTAAGCCTAGCAAAGCCTAGAACCTAGTTCAGTAATTTAAAAAATGTTGTAACTTGAAAAATGCCATTCAATACATTACACAATTTAAATATTTTCAGGCAATCAACACAACCCTCATGTTGGCTAACCCTCTCTCATGTTGGTCAATAATTTAATTATTTTTTTATGGAGTAATCTTTGCTGTTGAAATGTAGTCTTTTTGAGACTACATTTCAAATGTAGTGTGTGTGGAGGCGTGTATGTTAGGTATTACCTAATATACACGGTGTAATATATCTATCTGTGTGAAATAGATTAAATCCATTTATTTGATATTCAGCTAATAGTTCTGTATTTTCTACATTCATCCATGTTTTGGTAAGTGCAATAATATGTATTGTTTCATTGCAGATTAGAGATTCAAGATAGTTCTAGATTTCCGAAGTACTGAAACGCGCGCCATACAGGCTTGGTGGATCTAGGTGCAAGGTAAAATTATTTACATTTACTTTTGTATTTATGTTTTGTATTTATATGCATATATGCATTTATATGCATTATTCTATAGAATAATAGATCTCGTAATAATTTTGCAAAAATAGTGGCATTTACTATTTTTAAAAGATTATTAAAAAATTTACTGATATGGTGCATTCGGAAGGGCGAAGAGGGAGAACGGCCTGTTGACATAGCTCGGGTGCAGGGGGGGGGGGGGGTTGTGTAAAAGCCTGGTTTGTGCCTCGGAGAGGCTATGGGATCCAGTAAGTTCAGTAGAACTTCGGTTTCAACCCTTTTACCCTGTTGTAGCTCAGTCGATTAAGGCAGTGTCTGGGATGCTCCCGGACGCAGGTTCGAATCCTCGTCACGGCCCTTGTGGATTTGTTCATTTGATGCATCACGTTATTGTGATCTGTGTGTGTAATTCTTCACTTGCTACAGCAACAGGAATGTGTGTGTATGTATTTGTGTTGTTGAATATGACCGAAAGTGTAAGATTAATGATTCTAACACAAATCGTCTGAATATTTGTTTTTCTTCACTGTCGAGAGTAGTTAAAAAAATTTACTCGAGTTTATTTTCACACTTTATTTATGGTCCTTAAGTCCCTCTCCTTAATGCTGCTGCTGTTTCTCGCATCTTTGCATCGCTTGTATGTTTGGGGGTTTGGCCTCTTGCTATATATTGATTCCATTTGTGTGTGTTTGGGTCTCAGGCCCTCTCGCAATTTCTGTTGAACAAACCCCTTTTCCTAGTTCTGCATCTCTCCTTTGGTACAAATTTTGTTGTGCTTTTATCATATATTTCACAAAACTTGACATACATTTCATTTACTTCATGTCCTATCAGCAAGTGTTTGTCAAATTCTTTAAGGAAAGTTTATCATCCTGATTGCAGATCTCTAGCGATATTATGTCAACTTCTTGTGGATTCGCAATCATTATTTAATTTACCTTTAGGTGTTCTTTCACCAGCACAGCAACACTGTACCTCTCCCAACCAGTTTAAGATAAAAACTAAGTACTAACTAATTAACTCAATGTAACCTACCTTACCCCCAAAATGACAACCCATGTCTTCTATTTTAAACAATGCTGTTTTGTTGACCAAATTGTATTTTTGTTTTTTTCTGCAATGTTTCCCCCCCCCCACCACTCTACCACCACATTGAGTTTAGTAGCTCTGTGCACGTCAGGTGCTGTTTAATATACAGACCTACTCCTCCATTTGACCTAGTTTCTCTATCACATCTATATCACTTTGTGCTTTAGCCCTGGTGGAGCTTGGTCCACCAGGCTGTTGTTTGGAGTGGCCCGCAGATCCACATACAGTCTGCATATGATATACAGTCTGTTGATCAATTAAACTACAGTAGTTAGTTTTTATCATCCGAATGCACCAATATGTGTTCATTCTTCCCAGATGAAGGAACTAGGTAATATTCATCATCTGAATGCACCATCTGATGCTTTAACACACTCATGATACACGAGAGGTTTAAAAAACTTTTAAAACTTTTAAAACTTTTTGACCTATGTATTTAAAAGCAATTCTAAAGTTAAAAAGTGTAGCATAGGCCCCTCGCAGAATGTTCTTAATATGATCCTTAGGTTATAGTTTTCTATCTAAAACCACCCCTAGATCTCTTTCTTGATCAGAATTCTTTATAGATCTCAGTGGCTCGATCATAGAAACTGCTCTAAATCCTTGTTGGCCTGGATTGTGGAGGTCATTGGTCTCTATAAAACTAGTAATCTGACTCCTGATCACTCTCAAATAATTTTATTATGTGGGATGTTAGTGCAACTGGTCTATAATTCTTTGCCAATGCTTGTGTTGTGTTGTGTTGTTTTGGTAGTGATGTGCAATGTGTTGTTTTGGTAGTGATTCGTCCAGTTCTGGTAGTAGTGCGGTTGTTGTGTAGTGTAGTACTTGTGTGCTTGTTAATGACTTGTATTCCAGTCTTGTGGGTATCTCCTTTCCCCTACGGGCCAACTGCTTTGTTCTTACCTAGCATTTTGCTTTGTTTGGGTATGAATGTTTGTGTGCCGTATATTTTGCAAAATTTGCCATATATCTCATTATTTACTCCTCTGCCTAGCAACAAGTCTGTCTAATTATACTCATTAACTGTTTTTCAAAGTTCCCCATAGTGTCCTTTATTGAAATCGAGTTCATGAACCGTTTCAATGTTCTTATTTTCTTCTAGATTATATCTTAAAGTATATTTAAATGTTATTGTTATTATTGTTATTAAATGTTATTGTGACATTGCATTGCAATTGAGCTATGTTGTTTACCATACCGTTCATTTCGTGAGTATAAGTATAGATGCCACACTTGTGACAGGTAAAACCATGCCTTTTTTGAAAAACAGCACCGTCTGTTGCACGTAAGAGCAACCCACACTATATTATGTTGCGATATTATTTCAATATTTCCGATTGTATTGATAATTTGAATTTTCATAGATTTCAATTTATTTTCATTTCGATTTAATAATTTTGTGTGACATTGCATTGAAATTGAGCTGTGTTGTTTACCATACTGTTCATTTCATGAGTATAGTTTATTTTTTTATTTTTTTCATTTCATTTTTTTAGCTGTTCTTATTTTTCAGTGATGGGAATATCAGATCATTTGATGTTCCCAATTTTCTGATGGAAGCATCAGACCATTATAGAATGCATCGGATGAGGTAGTTTGGAATGGTGGGGAGGACGAGAGGGGGGTATGGTGGGGAAGACGAGGGGACAGAGGAGAGGGTAATGGTGGGGAGGACGAGGGGACTGGGGAGTTGGGGATGGTGGGGACAGGGGAATGCTGGGGAGGACAAAGGGACAGGTGAATGGGAGATGGTGGGGGAGGAAGAAGGACAGGGGAGGGGAAAATGGTAAGGAGGACGATGGGACAGGGAAGTGGGAATAGTGGGGATGATGTGGGGACAGGGAAGTGGGAAGGACGAGAGGACTGTGGAATGGGGAATAGCAAAGTGAATTATAATTATATATATTAATTAATTCTTATAAATTTCCAGAAGCCTGTATCAACACCCACACTAATGCAACTGAAAGAGATGTTGAGACAAGTATTGCTGATATGTTGAAGAACGCCCCAAACAAACTCGGTGGAAACAGATACAAGGTAAAGTTTGCCAATTTGCTGTAGTCTAATTCAATTTCTTTTTAGTAATCTTCGAGAACATTTATGCTATGAATAAGATAAAATAATGTAACTGATTTTGATTTATTTACTATTTATTATTTATTTACCGTTATTAGTATAATAGATCTCGTAATAATTTTGCAAAAATAATGGCATTTACTATTTTAAAAAGCTCGGGTGCAGGGGGGGGGGTTATGTAAAAGCCTGGTTTGTGCCTCGGAGAGGCTATGGGATCCAGTAAGATCGTCCTTCCTTTCCTCCCTAGAATCTGGATGTAGCAGGTGCTCAATTGTCAAAAGTGAAAAATTGGTTTTGTCTTCCGAATGCACCATTTCTGTAAATTTGCTAATAATCTTTTAAAAATAGTAAATGCCATTATTTTTGCAAAATTATTACGAGATCTATTATACTAATAACGGTTTGATAAAATACAGTAGACTGCCTACTGGATAATAGTTCCAGTCCACCTGTAGACAGGGATCTCACATCAGCTTGTATATTATACAAGGATAAGATTTGATTTACTTTTGTATTTATATGCATATATGCATTTATATGCATTATTCTCTAGAATAATAGATCTCGTAATAATTTTGCAAAAATAGTGGCATTTACTATTTTAAAAAGCTCGGGTGCAGGGGGGGGGGGGTTTGTGTAAAAGCCTGGTTTGTGCCTCGGAGAGGCTATGGGATCCAGTAAGATCGTCCTTCCTTTCCTCCCTAGAATCTGGATGTAGCAGGTGCTCAATTGTCAAAAGTGAAAAATTGGTTTTGTCTTCCGAATGCACCATTTCTGTAAATTTGCTAATAATCTTTTAAAAATAGTAAATGCCATTATTTTTGCAAAATTATTACGAGATCTATTATACTAATAACGGTTTGATAAAATACAGTAGACTGCCTACTGGATAATAGTTCCAGTCCACCTGTAGACAGGGATCTCACATCAGCTTGTATATTATACAAGGATAAGATTTGATTTACTTTTGTATTTATATGCATATATGCATTTATATGCATTATTCTCTAGAATAATAGATCTCGTAATAATTTTGCAAAAATAGTGGCATTTACTATTTTAAAAAGCTCGGGTGCAGGGGGGGGGGGGGGTTTGTGTAAAAGCCTGGTTTGTGCCTCGGAGAGGCTATGGGATCCAGTAAGATCGTCCTTCCTTTCCTCCCTAGAATCTGGATGTAGCAGGTGCTCAATTGTCAAAAGTGAAAAATTGGTTTTGTCTTCCGAATGCACCATTTCTGTAAATTTGCTAATAATCTTTTAAAAATAGTAAATGCCATTATTTTTGCAAAATTATTACGAGATCTATTATACTAATAACGGTTTGATAAAATACAGTAGACTGCCTACTGGATAATAGTTCCAGTCCACCTGTAGACAGGGATCTCACATCAGCTTGTATATTATACAAGGATAAGATTTGATTTACTTTTGTATTTATATGCATATATGCATTTATATGCATTATTCTCTAGAATAATAGATCTCGTAATAATTTTGCAAAAATAGTGGCATTTACTATTTTAAAAAGCTCGGGTGCAGGGGGGGGGGGGTTTGTGTAAAAGCCTGGTTTGTGCCTCGGAGAGGCTATGGGATCCAGTAAGATCGTCCTTCCTTTCCTCCCTAGAATCTGGATGTAGCAGGTGCTCAATTGTCAAAAGTGAAAAATTGGTTTTGTCTTCCGAATGCACCATTTCTGTAAATTTGCTAATAATCTTTTAAAAATAGTAAATGCCATTATTTTTGCAAAATTATTACGAGATCTATTATACTAATAACGGTTTGATAAAATACAGTAGACTGCCTACTGGTTTTACCTGTAATAAGGTTTGATACAGATGATTATGATTATGGTTTTGGCATAATGGAATACATGATGAAGGAATTATCAAAATTGACATTTTTATCAGGGGATATCCTGAATATTGTCAAAATGACGGAAACCCATATGTCAAAAACACATGGAGATATACCAATCCTGGAAGACATTCTTCCATCCCCACTTGAAACTGTTGAGCAAGTGGAAAGTCTGTCACATGAGCTAAAAGTTAACAGTGAATATAAAAAGAGTATGGTAAGTGTTGCTTAATTCTTTTAGCCTGAGTATGGTAAGTGTTGCTGAATTTTTTTAGCCTTGTACATATGTCTTTTGATTAGTTTTTTTGCAGATGAAGGAAGGTGGGGTGGCACATAATTGATTGTTCAGTGTTATGTTTAAGGTACAAATAAAACAAAAGCAAAAGTTACTCAAATTCGTTGATTTTTGTAATAGTTAAGAAGGAAAATATTTTAATGCTATTTATTTAATACAGTTGGAAATTAGAAAATCTAATGTTGAGATTGAAAGATATATATTATTCTCTATTACCTTACAGCTTATGCATTATTTTAACAGGTCCAGACGCTGTCTCAAATGGGCGGTGCAAGCTGTGGAGACACAGTGAGACGAATGATGAGGAGGATAGGGACCTATGGGGTCTGGTCTCAGTATTCACTCGTTGGGCGCAAGAGGAAACGTGTCTTCAAAACCTTGGATATTTGTAATGTAATAATAAGTACGTAAATTTGACATTTTTTTGGATTATATATATGTCTGCATGTATTATGTATTATACTTGCATGCTTGTTAATGACTTGTATTCTAGTCTTGTGGGTATCTCCTTTCTCCTACGGGCCAAATGCTTTGTTCTTACCTAGCATTTTGCTTTGTTTGGGTATGAATGTTTGTGTACCTTCATTGTATATTTTGCAAAATTTGCCATATATCTCATTACT